>NC_086444.1:1135000-1249670 GCF_028390025.1 Pseudophryne corroboree
CGATCACCGCACACACACACGGCACCATGCAGTAAGTGTACGTAGCGTGGGACATACCCGGAATTGCGCTCCTACAGACATCTTGCGGGCAGCCGCTGTATCCTGTGACAGATGAACCTGCAAGAAGTGAATGACGTCTACTGAGTGACTCTGGGGTCTATTTACTAAGCCTTGGATGGAGATAAAGTACCGGCCAATCAGCTCCTAACTGTCATTTTTCAGACCCAGCCTGTGACATGGCAGCTAGGAGCTGATTGGCCGGTACTTTATCTCCATCCAATGCTTAGTAAATAGACCCCTTAGTGATGTACGCGTCTTACAGAAAGAGGTCATTAGGGATTGCTGGGTGATCAGAAGGTGATCTAGATTACATGTTACCCTGATGTCCTGGTGAAACATGAAGGCCTCTAGCAGGGGGTGACCAGGATATATGTCTGTATGGGTGGAACTACACATGCCAGCATGCCCCGCCACAGTGACGCTGGTCTCCTACCCATGTTCTACACAGATCTTGATAAGACGATCAGACAATGCGCTGGATTCAGGTACAGACACATCTATGGCAAAACGTTAGTACCAATGCGGCGGAACTGACTGCGCACTATGCGCCCTGCGTCACTGGATGTAGTACAGCTGCAGAGGTTGGGAGTCTCCGCCATTTCCCCAAATGAAAGCACGTCGCCTCCATTTTCTGGTGAGGCCGGGGTCTCTGTCTTCCAGGTGCCCGGCTGCTATGTCAGAGACTCTTCCAGAGAACTTACTATTTCATTGTTATGATTTGATTGTTATTACCTGTGCAGAGAGATTTAATCAAGCCACCAAGTTACTGCTAATATGGCCACCAAGAGTATACCCTCAGCTACTGCCTCAGAGACAAATCGCAGCCTCTGATGGTTTGTACCAATGGATCCAGCAGATGTACAAGCCGCGGGTTCAGGACCCTTAAACAATCTAGTCAGCTGGTTGGAGAATGAAGAAACCACAGAGGCAATTATTGCAATTTCTGCTAGAGGTACCGGGCCATCCAGACAGCTTACAATGGCTATTACTGGTCCAAATTCTAACCAGGTTCTTGTTCCAGCCAACACAGTCCAGCCTTCCACAGCTTCTCCTTTATCTACCCCAGAATGCTGGATGGTAATCCTAAAAAGTGTAGAGAAGTGTTTCCCAACCTCGGTCCTCAAGGCACACTAACAGTCCAGGTTTTAGTGATATCCAGGCTTGAGCACAGGTGACTTAATTAGTACCTCAGTTATTTTGATTTAACCATCTGTGCTGCAGCCTGGATATCACTAAAACCTACACTGTTGGTGTGCCTTGAGGACCGCGGTTGGGAATGCCTGCTGTAGAGGATTCTTCAACCCAACTTTTATCTGGGAACTTCCCTTCAGTAAGAACACGAGTGACATATATTATATAATTACCATTCCGGTCAGGCATTAGATTGGGCATCACGTCTATGGGAGAGGAAACATATTTGATGGACCTGGCATCAGCAGAGATCTTATGTCTCAAACAAGATTCCGGAAACTGAGATGTCATCCAGGTTCAGACTGCAACCTCAGAAATAAAGTGGAATGACGAGGCTTAATATACTGTGTGTTGGAATGGTCTACCTGACCATGTTATACATGAACGGTCTACTTGAGAGTTACCAGCAAGGTTGGATCCTCGGATCTCATTATACTATAGGGTTGATATCTGTTTCATAACCGCTCTCTTGTAAAAGGGAGAGTTCAGAAGTGTCTGTCATGTCAGAACTTCAGTCCTAGACCACCTTCTCCCAGTGCAGAGGAACCCATGCAGATCAATATTTGTCTCGTCTCAAACCAGACGAGTGGCAAAGACGTACTTCTGAGAGACTTTGTATTGTGCTGATCTTAGTCATTTCATAAGTACTGTACATGTTCCAAATGTCCAGGAAACTTCAAAGTCTTACCGGTACTGGAGAGACCAGGTTGGGAGCAGCAGAACAAAAAACAACCCCTCTGGACCAGATTGTACCATGTTTGTGACACTCAAGCATGGACTAATTGATTCTGGAGCTGCTGGTAATTTAGTAAAACAAATGGGCCTTTTCATAAAGCCATTCTCCTCTGCTATTCACCTCCTGGCTGGTGATGGTAAATCGGTACCTAGAGGTATCATCACCCATCAGACCAGTCCACTAGAGCTACTGGTGGAATTCTTCATTCGAAGACTATAAGATTCCTTGTCATATCTAAAGCTTCCAATGCCTTGGTTCTGGGTCTTCTGTAGTAACTGTCCCCAATGTGACTGGTGTTCTATACCAATAACATCCTGTCTTCAGAACATATTTCCCATTCTCTCTAGTGATGCTCCAGTGGTCCTACATCAGATACTACATCACCCATTCATTACAGAGACAGCTGAAACGCTCCCTCTGCTTCACACGTGGGATTGTCCCATTGACCTCATCCCTGTGAAAACACCACCTAGAATTTGGACCAATCCATTGTCCATTCCTGTGACCACTGCCATATCAGAATCCAGCAAAGGTTTTATGCGACGTCTTCTTCACCAGCAGGAGCAGGTTACATGGTGCATCAATTATTGTGGTCTGAACGAGATTACCACAAAGAATCGTTATCCATTACCGCTTCTCTCAGAATTATTCCGTCATGTCAAAGGTGCAGTCATCTCCAAATCAGATCTAATGGTACCTACCTACGTCTACCGCATTCCTGGCCTACTAACAATCTCCAGAGTGTCATCCTCAGGGATCGAACCTTCAGTCTCAGCACAACTCAGTACTGCAACCTGTTCCATACCGCTAAGGCAGGGATGGGAAACCTTCGGCCTACCAGTTGTTGAACTACACATACCAGCATGCCTTGCTACAGTTTTTTCTGTTTGGCAATGCTAAAACTGTTGCAGGGCATGCTGGAATGTGTAGTTTAACAACAGCTGGAGGGCCGGAGGATCCCCATCGTGCTAAGGTATCACACAGACTATGTACAAGCGGGCACGCCCTGTAGTCACCGCAACATCGATCACATTTGCCAGACGCAGGTATTTCAGAGACTTTCCAAAATTATTTTATTATTATTACATGTGCAAAAAGATTTAATCAGAGGTCCAAGTTTCTGCTGCACTGCCTCCAGCAATATATCGTCAGCTACTGCCTGGGATCAGACCACGTGGGACTCCCATTACAGTACAGCTCATAGTACCTAGAACCAGCTGTGTGACAGATCCATGCCCTCTGCCAGGACTCCTGCCACAACGAAGCTTATAGTGCCCAGTCTGTGGGAATGTGAGAGCTGTGCCCTCTGCCAGGACTCCTGCCACAACGTAGCTTATAGTGCCCAGTCTGTGGGAATGTGAGAGCTGTGCCCTCTGCCAGGACTCCTGCCACAACGTAGCTTATAGTGCCCAGTCTGTGGGATTGTGAGAGCCGTGCCCTCTGCCAGGACTCCTGCCACAACGTAGCTTATAGTGCCCAGTCTGTGGGAATGTGAGAGCTGTGCCCTCTGCCAGGACTCCTGCCACAACGTAGCTTATAGTGCCCAGTCTGTGGGATTGTGAGAGCTGTGTCCTCTGCCAGGACTCCTGCCACAATGTAGCTTATAGTGCCCAGTCTGTGGGAATGTGAGAGCTGTGCCCTCTGCCAGGACTCCTGCCACAACGTAGCTTATAGTGCCCAGTCTGTGAGAATGTGAGAGCCGTGCCCTCTGCCAGGACTCCTGCCACAACGTAGCTTATAGTGCCCAGTCTGTGGGAATGTGAGAGCTGTGCCCTCTGCCAGGACTCCTGCCACAACGTAGCTTATAGTGCCCAGTCTGTGAGAATGTGAGAGCCGTGCCCTCTGCCAGGACTCCTGCCACAACGTAGCTTATAGTGCCCAGTCTGTGGGAATGTGAGAGCCGTGCCCTCTGCCAGGACTCCTGTCACAACGTAGCTTATAGTGCCCAGTCTGTGGGAATGTGAGAGCTGTGCCCTCTGCCAGGACTCCTGCCACAACGTAGCTTATAGTGCCCAGTCTGTGGGATTGTGAGAGCTGTGTCCTCTGCCAGGACTCCTGCCACAACGTAGCTTATAGTGCCCAGTCTGTGGGAATGTGAGAGCTGTGCCCTCTGCCAGGACTCCTGCCACAATGTAGCTTATAGTGCCCAGTCTGTGGGATTGTGAGAGCTGTGCCCTCTGCCAGGACTCCTGCCACAATGTAGCTTATAGTGCCCAGTCTGTGGGATTGTGAGAGCTGTGCCCTCTGCCAGGACTCCTGCCACAACGTAGCTTATAGTGCCCAGTCTGTGGAAATGTGAGAGCTGTGCCCTCTGCCAGGACTCCTGCCACAACGTAGCTTATAGTGCCCAGTCTGTGGGATTGTGAGAGCTGTGCCCTCTGCCAGGACTCCTGCCACAACGTAGCTTATAGTGCCCAGTCTGTGGGATTGTGAGAGCTGTGCCCTCTGCCAGGACTCCTGCCACAACGTAGCTTATAGTGCCCAGTCTGTGGGATTGTGAGAGCTGTGCCCTCTGCCAGGACTCCTGCCACAATGTAGCTTATAGTGCCCAGTCTGTGAGAATGTGAGAGCCGTGCCCTCTGCCAGGACTCCTGCCACAACGTAGCTTATAGTGCCCAGTCTGTGGGAATGTGAGAGCTGTGCCCTCTGCCAGGACTCCTGCCACAACGTAGCTTATAGTGCCCAGTCTGTGGGATTGTGAGAGCTGTGTCCTCTGCCAGGACTCCTGCCACAACGTAGCTTATAGTGCCCAGTCTGTGGGAATGTGAGAGCCGTGCCCTCTGCCAGGACTCATGCCACAACGTAGCTTATAGTGCCCAGTCTGTGGGAATGTGAGAGCCGTGCCCTCTGCCAGGACTCCTGCCACAACGAAGCTTATAGTGCCCAGTCTGTGGGAATGTGAGAGCTGTGCCCTCTGCCAGGACTCCTGCCACAACGTAGCTTATAGTGCCCAGTCTGTGGGAATGTGAGAGCTGTGCCCTCTGCCAGGACTCCTGCCACAACGTAGCTTATAGTGCCCAGTCTGTGGGATTGTGAGAGCTGTGTCCTCTGCCAGGACTCCTGCCACAACGTAGCTTATAGTGCCCAGTCTGTGGGAATGTGAGAGCTGTGCCCTCTGCCAGGACTCCTGCCACAACGTAGCTTATAGTGCCCAGTCTGTGGGAATGTGAGAGCTGTGCCCTCTGCCAGGACTCCTGCCACAACGTAGCTTATAGTGCCCAGTCTGTGGGAATGTGAGAGCCGTGCCCTCTGCCAGGACTCCTGTCACAACGTAGCTTATAGTGCCCAGTCTGTGGGAATGTGAGAGCTGTGCCCTCTGCCAGGACTCCTGCCACAACGTAGCTTATAGTGCCCAGTCTGTGGGAATGTGAGAGCTGTGCCCTCTGCCAGGACTCCTGCCACAACGTAGCTTATAGTGCCCAGTCTGTGGGAATGTGAGAGCTGTGCCCTCTGCCAGGACTCCTGCCACAATGTAGCTTATAGTGCGCAGTCTGTGGGAATGTGAGAGCTGTGCCCTCTGCCAGGACTCCTGCCACAATGTAGCTTATAGTGCCCAGTCTGTGGGAATGTGAGAGCTGTGCCCTCTGCCAGGACTCCTGCCACAACGTAGCTTATAGTGCCCAGTCTGTGGGAATGTGAGAGCTGTGCCCTCTGCCATGACTCCTGCCACAACGTAGCTTATAGTGCCCAGTCTGTGGGAATGTGAGAGCTGTGCCCTCTGCCAGGACTCCTGCCACAACGTAGCTTATAGTGCCCAGCCTAGTCTGTGGGAGATGGGGCAGGGAGAATATTTGGCAGATTCAGCACTAAAGAGTGGGACATAGCAGACATATCCCTGCTCCACACAGTTACTGATAGGGAATAGAAGCTACTGAAACACAAGCTATGGATGAGGGGTGTGACTGTATATATGAAACATTTAAAATTTGTTTTTCTCTTTTCTTATTTAAACAATAGAAGTAGTTGGACAGTGTCCTCCAACTTCTGTGCCGTCAGAACTGTTCAGTTGGAGAGAAGTTGGCTAGTCTGATGAAAAAGTTGGTTAGATGTAGAGAAGACATTAGTGGATCAGATAAGTTGGACAAATTTGGACAAATGTTGGATAGCTGATAAGCTGGATGAAAGTTGGTTAGATGTAGAGAGGACATTAGTGGATCAGATAATTTGGACACATGTTTGATAGCCAATTAGCTGGATGAAAGTTGGTTAGATGTAGAGAGGACATTAGTGGATCAGATAAATTGGACACATGTTGGATAGCTGATAAACTGGATGAAAGTTGGTTAGATGTAGAGAGGACATTAGTGGATCAGATAAGTTGGACAAATGTTGGACAGATTAGCTGTATGAAAGTTGGTTATATGTAGAGAGGACGTTAGTGTATCAGATAAGTTGGACAAATTTGGATAAATGTTGGACAGTTGATAAGTTGGATGAAAGTTGGTTAGATGTAGAGAGGACATTAGTGGATCAGATAAGTTGGACACATGTTGGATAGCTGATTAGCTGGATGAAAGTTGGTTAGATGTAGAGAAGACCTTAGTGGATCAGATAAATTGGACAAATGTTGGACAGATTAGCTGGATGAAAGTTGGTTAGATGTAGAGAGGACATTAGTGGATCAGATAAGTTGGACAATGTTGGACAGTTTGTTAGCTAGATGAAAGTCTGAAGTCTGAGGCCCATATGGTAACTGAAATGTAATCAATCACATTAGTCCCTTACAAGACAGCAATTTGGAGAGAAGTGAACACACAGGACATAAAATACAGAAGACAACAGAGAGAAGTAGAGGGTATAAACTGATAACTTACTTTGTCTCTCTTTACAGGCATTAATGTCCCTGTTCTGGAAATGCTGGCTAAAAAGCACAAGACAAAGTAAGACAGATGAGTACGACAAATGAGTAATGAACAACATGATGGTCAAAGTGGCAACAGAGATATAAGGTTGAGAATGACTATTGTTATGTGCAGATTTACTGAATGAAGTGATGCAGGCAACAGTAACCTGAAAACTTGCACCCCACTGACACATTGTGAGATGGGGTCCCCATAATGTACTATAGGAGGACACACACAAAGGTATCATAGGATACCTGCACCCACTGACACAGTATGTATGTCCCCTATAGTACATTATGGGGACCCCCTCTCACAATGGCATCATAGGATACCTGCACCCACTGACACAGTATGTGTGTCCCCTATAGTATATTATGGGGACCCCATCTCACAATGGCATCATAGGATACCTGCACCCACTGACACAGTATGTATGTCCCCTATAGTACATTATGGGGACCCCATCACACAATGGCATCATAGGATACCTGCACCCACTGACACAGTATGTGTCCCCCTATAGTACATTATGGGGACCCCCTCTCACAATGGTATTATAGGATACCTGCACCCACTGACACAGTATGTGTGTCCCCTATAGTATATTATGGGGACCCCATCTCACAATGGCATCATAGGATACCTGCACCCAGTGACACAGTATGTATGTCCCCTATAGTATATTATGGGGACCCCATCACACAATGGCATCATAGGATACCTGCACCCACTGACACAGTATGTATGTCCGCTATAGTATATTATGGGGACCCCATCTCACAATGGCATCATAGGATACCTGCACCCAGTGACACAGTATGTGTCTCCCCTATAGTACATTATGGGGACCCCCTCTCACAATGGTATTATAGGATACCTGCACCCACTGACACAGTATGTGTCCCCCCTATAGTACATTATGGGGACCCCATCTCACAATGGTATCATAGAATACCTGCACCAAGTGACACAGTATGTGTCCCCCTAAAGTACATTATGGGGACCCCATCTCACAATGGTATCATAGAATACCTGCACCCAGTGACACAGTATGTGTCCCCCCTATAGTACATTATGGGGACCCCATCTCACAATGGTATCATAGAATACCTGCACCCACTGACACAGTATGTGTGTCCCCTATAGTATATTATGGGGACCCCATCTCACAATGGCATCATAGGATACCTGCACCCACTGACACAGTATGTGTCCCCCTATAGTACATTATGGGGACCCCATCTCACAATGGTATCATAGGATACCTGCACCCAGTGACACAGTATGTGTCCCCCCCCCCTATAGTACATTATGGGGACCCCCTCTCACAATGGTATCATAGAATACCTGCACCCAGTGACACAGTATGTGTCCCCCCTATAGTACATTATGGGGACCCCATCTCACAATGGTATCATAGGATACCTGCACCCACTGACACAGTATGTATGTCCCCTATAGTACATTATGGGGACCCCCTCTCACAATGGTATCATAGAATACCTGCACCCACTGACACAGTATGTGTCCACCCTATAGTACATTATGGGGACCCCCTCTCACAATGGTATCATAGGATACCTGCACCCACTGACACAGTATGTGTCCCCCCTATAGTACATTATGGGGACCCCATCTCACAATGGTATCATAGGATACCTGCACCCACTGACACAGTATGTGTCCCCCCTATAGTACATTATGGGGACCCCATCTCACAATGGTATCATAGGATACCTGCACCCAGTGACACAGTATGTGTCCCCCCTATAGTACATTATGGGGACCCCCTCTCACAATGGTATCATAGGATACCTGCACCCAGTGACACAGTATGTGTCCCCCCTATAGTACATTATGGGGACCCCCTCTCACAATGGTATCATAGGATACCTGCACCCAGTGACACAGTATGTGTCCCCCCTATAGTACATTATGGAGACCCCCTCTCACAATGGTATCATAGAATACCTGCACCCAGTGACACAGTATGTGTCTCCCCTATAGTACATTATGGGGACCCCATCTCACAAATGTATCATAGAATACCTGCACCCACTGACACAGTATGTGTCCCCCCTATAGTACATTATGGGGACCCCATCTCACAATGGCATCATAGGATACCTGCACCCAGTGACACAGTATGTGTCCCCCTATAGGACATTATGGGGACCCCATCTCACAATGGCATCATATAATACCTGCACCCAGTGACACAGTATGTGTCCCCCCCTATAGTACATTATGGGGACCCCATCTCACAATGGCATCATAGGATACCTGCACCCACTGACACAGTATGTGTCCCCCTATAGTACATTATGGGGACCCCATCTCACAATGGTATTATAGGATACCTGCACCCAGTGACACAGTATGTGTGTCCCCCCCTATAGTACATTATGGGGACCCCCTCTCACAATGGTATTATAGGATACCTGCACCCAGTGACACAGTATGTGTCCCCCCTATAGTACATTATGGGGACCCCCTCTCACAATGGTATTATAGGATACCTGCACCCACTGACACAGTATGTGTCCCCCCTATAGTACATTATGGGGACCCCCTCTCACAATGGTATCATAGGATACCTGCACCCAGTGACACAGTATGTGTCCCCCCTATAGTACATTATGGGGACCCCATCTCACAATGGTATTATAGGATACCTGCACCCAGTGACACAGTATGTGTCCCCCCTATAGTACATTATGGGGACCCCCTCTCACAATGGTATTATAGGATACCTGCACCCACTGACACAGTATGTGTCCCCCCTATAGTACATTATGGGGACCCCCTCTCACAATGGTATTATAGGATACCTGCACCCACTGACACAGTATGTGTCCCCCCTATAGTACATTATGGGGACCCCCTCTCACAATGGTATCATAGGATACCTGCACCCAGTGACACAGTATGTGTCCCCCCTATAGTACATTATGGGGACCCCATCTCACAATGGTATTATAGGATACCTGCACCCACTGACACAGTATGTGTCCCCCCTATAGTACATTATGGGGACCCCATCTCACAATGGTATTATAGGATACCTGCACCCAGTGACACAGTATGTGTCCCCCTATAGTACATTATGGGGACCCCATCTCACAATGGTATTATAGGATACCTGCACCCACTGACACAGTATGTGTCCCCCTATAGTACATTATGGGGACCCCATCTAACAATGGTATTATAGGATACCTGCACCCACTGACACAGTATGTGTCCCCCCTATAGTACATTATGGGGACCCCCTCTCACAATGGTATTATAGGATACCTGCACCTACTGACACAGTATGTGTCCCCCCTATAGTACATTATGGGGACCCCCTCTCACAATGATATTATAGGATACCTGCACCCAGTGACACAGTATGTGTCCCCCTATAGTACATTATGGGGACCCCATCTCACAATGGTATCCTAGGATACCTGCACCCACTGACACAGTATGTGTCCCCCCTATAGTACATTATGGGGACCCCATCTCACAATGGTATCATAGGATACCTGCACCCAGTGACACAGTATGTGTGTCCCCTATAGTATATTATGGGGACCCCATCTCACAATGGTATCATAGAATACCTGCACCCAGTGACACAGTATGTGTCTCCCCTATAGTACATTATGGGGACCCCATCTCACAATGGTATCATAGGATACCTGCACCCAGTGACACAGTATGTGTCCCCCCTATAGTATATTATGGGGACCCCATCTCACAATGGTATCATAGAATACCTGCACCCAGTGACACAGTATGTGTCTCCCCTATAGTACATTATGGGGACCCCATCTCACAATGGTATCATAGGATACCTGCACCCAGTGACACAGTATGTGTCTCCCCTATAGTACATTATGGGGACCCCATCTCACAATGGTATCATAGGATACCTGCACCCACTGACACAGTATGTGTCCCCCCTATAGTACATTATGGGGACCCCATCTCACAATGGTATCATAGGATACCTGCACCCAGTGACACAGTATGTGTCCCCCCTATAGTATATTATGGGGACCCCATCTCACAATGGTATCATAGGATGCCAGCACCCACTGACACAGTATGTGTCCCCCCTATAGTACATTATGGGGACCCCATCTCACAATGGTATCATAGGATACCTGCACCCACTGACACAGTATGTGTCCCCCCTATAGTACATTATGGGGACCCCCTCTCACAATGGTATTATAGGATACCTGCACCCACTGACACAGTATGTGTCCCCCCTATAGTACATTATGGGGACCCCCTCTCACAATGGTATCATAGGATACTTGCACCCAGTGACACAGTATGTGTCCCCCCTATAGTACATTATGGGGACCCCCTCTCACAATGGTATTATAGGATACCTGCACCCACTGACACAGTATGTGTCCCCCCTATAGTACATTATGGGGACCCCCTCTCACAATGGTATCATAGGATACTTGCACCCAGTGACACAGTATGTGTCCCCCCTATAGTACATTATGGGGACCCCCTCTCACAATGGTATCATAGGATACTTGCACCCAGTGACACAGTATGTGTCCCCCTATAGTATATTATGGGGACCCCATCTCACAATGGTATCATAGGATACCTGCACCCAGTGACACAGTATGTGTCCCCCCTGATAAAGCTGAATATTTATCGTATATAAAACACTTTAAGAGGTCTAAGAACACTGTACGCTATCTACGTAAGAAGTACCGTAAGGGTACGCAAGTTGTGTAGCGATCGCTCAACCGTAGTCGAGACGCTCAAGCGTCACGTTCGCTTGCGGCCCAGTGATCACAGGCAGGCACGCTATTGGCTGCCGACTAACGTAATGATTCGCTATAGCGTAGCGTACGCTCGAGACCACGAGGAGATCACCAGCGGTGCAGACGCTTACAACGTTAAACCTTTATATCTATACCTTTAACGATGAGATACACAGTATACCTTAGTGTAGAGACAGAGTGTAAGTGCAACCTGGTGTAACCTGATTAACTACAAAGCTGCTAGGGCGTCACCGACGCTCAGAGAATACTTAACCCTATAAAGAATACACAGATACCTGGGCTTAGGGTCCGAAACCTATTATATGTATTATGACTATTATACTTGCAAAAAGAATCACAGAACAAAGCAAACACTACAATATAACATAAACCAACTAACCAGATAAACTACACAGGAAATACAATACAATACAATTAAAGGAAAATACGAGAGAGATAGAGAGAGAGAGAGAGATAGAGAGAGAGAGAGAGATGGCTCACAGTAAGACAATATGATTACGGAGAAAACTTACGCACAAGGGGAACGATCGCATGCGCCTCGATATCCAGCTCCCGATTATCAGCAATGAGAACCGTTGAAGAGAGTGAACTGGATATGGTCGGCCTGCCTATTTATGCCCCACATACAATGCAATTCAATGGTCCCTACAATCTTATTGTTCATTGGACACAGGAATTCGGCTTCGCATTATAACAAAAGGTCATAGGTTGATTCATACAGGTGGGCTGTGACTATTTCCAACTGCTCAGGTGGGAGGGAAACTGGGTTTCCCGCCGCATGGGTAATAAAGTGCAAATAAAGTAAATGTTCATAAACTTCTTATGTCCATAACTATTCGCACGAGCGATTGATCTGCTTCAAACCAACACCGGAATATTTCTAATTAAATATTCTTCCGATGGATACTAAACACCACTGTATTACTCCTGTCTGACCCTTCGTATCAAACAAAGAGGGATTCCTCTGTTCATAAACATTCTATATTAACCAAACTTTCAGAATCTATCAAAGGGACCATGATCTACAAAATACATTATTAGTGAAAATATGTAATGATTGAGTCGCACGCTACAATCGCATAAACTCTACCGTAAATACGCATACCATGCGCCTGCGGGTGCCCGCGACTGTGAGTATGCGCACGTACGGGAGAGCGTACGCATGCGCAGCACGGACCTGTGTGAGGTGCAAATATGGTAGTGTGCATAGAGATATTTTTCTGACTTTGACAGTCCACCCTTTGGCAGTCAATAATAACTGCCACCTTCTAAAACATTTCAAAAGGAGAAAAATATATGTCAGGGGTTAATTCATTTCCATGGTTGGGTAAGGGAGGAGAGAGGAGTAGGTGGGAAGAGGGTATGACCTAGTGAGATAGCAGAAGCATGTGTGTATGAGTCCATGTTTGGGGGGGTCATGTATCATCGTGCCGTACGTGTTGTAAATCAAGCTTCGAGGTATTGCGAAGTATACATTTGAATTCCTTCTTATCCCGTGGTACGGGTCTGTGGATGGGCTGTCAAACTTTACCGAGCTCTTTTCGGATTTTGAACAAAATGGGGAGCACATTTTAGTTGATGATACATGAATGGGGGAATATGTGATTGCTGATATCTGTGCCTGTATTCCCTATACTATGTGTGTCATTACCTGAGGGTTGTAGAAATGAAGAAAAGACATAATTACGGTAAATGCGGTGGTATTCTATGTCAGGTTAATGTACATCTGTCGGTTGAAGTTTTGTTCGGTATCAGTTGAAATTCGTCTTCTTTGCGCTGTGTTGCTCATTAGGCGTGAGCAATAAGCTTTGTCAATGCCATTAGATTTACAAAAAAAATGTTGGGCTAGCGTAAGTTTAAGAATTCTAGGGAAACTGGGGATCCATGGCAAAGTTCATCAAGTGTCCATATCTCAAGTGGTCAAAACTTCTTCTTTGGTCTATCCGTGGTCTGTATAGCGTCTCGTCAACTTCCTCGTCCAAGTGGGTCTTTTTATCTTGGAGAAAAGCAGAAAAACAGGTGAAAGAAACGGACCGTAGAAATCGCATTTTCATCACATCATTGTTTCTATCATTGGGTCATAAATCAAATCCAGGTTAATTACAGTTTCCTCACTCCTCAAACTCATTACCTTAGTACGACGATTGCACCTCATTAAAGCCTGACCACATCTAAATATCAAACCGATCGTTATGATAACACCTAAGATACATAGGAGAAACTTCCCAACATCCATTACGACTCCTTGAGCCCAGTCTCCCAAACCGGAGAACCAATTTCGCGGGTTCAACCATGACACCCAACCAGTCAGCTCATTACCTACAGCAGCAAGAGTGAGATTGTGTTTTCGGCGAAATTCCCACTTCAATTGGAGAATATCGTCCATCTTTTGGTCTATGACCTCGACCGGATCCTCGGTGCTATTCGTGATATACGTGCAACACTTCACGCCGTACTGTGTTGCCAATGTAACACAATATCCGCCTGTCACTGCTGTGAGGTAATTAAGAACCATTCTATGCTGCACCAGTTCTGTTTTATAAGCTTGAAGTTCCCTTCCAGTATATCTAAACGTGTCATCATACATTTCAGTGATATTATCTAACAAATTTGCGAGCGCCGATATGTATTTATAATTTAGCACTCCTCTAGCGGTGCGGGTGAAATCTAACGCGATTAAGAATTGAATCCCGGTGGATTCACTTATCAGATCAGAGGCCGGATGCTCTGTCTTCTCTATCAGGTGCCTTTTAACAACGTGCTCGTAATGGGTGTGAGTATAAGGAGCTTGGGCACCACGATGTATGTCTTTCATTTTATCATGTGTTACAGTCATTACTTCAGGCAATACTTTTCCAATATAACACAATCCTTCAGAGTTTGGGGCAAGCCACTTGTACGCCTTTCTCCCGCATATGAAACATGCATCATCGGGGAGAACACATGGGACGGAGAAGGACACAACCATATTACACACCTTCCAGGTGAAATCTCCTAACCCCAATTCTTCCATCTGCTTAATACACGTATCAGGTTGTACGATATGTGCACAGTATCCTGGTGATACTTCTCCAACTCTCGTAATCCTATTTCCTAAGGTATACCTATACCGGAAAGATTTTCCTCTACTGGCTATGTGGCGTACAAGCTCTGTATCTGTAGGCATTCTATCTGCTCTATGCGAAAAGGTCATGGTGTGGTTACTCCATGACACTTCCCAATTTCCCGGCTTTCTGGGATTGGAGATGTTGAAACATAATAGGGACCTATCCACATGGTATTGGTGGAGCTTCAAACTAGGAGGGCTGGAGATATTAAACCTCCTGTCCACCGGTCTCCCACCATTTAACTCAAGTACCTCCCCTATCGTTAAAGGAAATGGCACTAGCCCTGATTTGCTATGACCTTGAGGTACTTGAGAGCATACCCAACAATCTGTTTTGTTTAACACATTACCCACTAAGGAGTGATAGTCACTCAATGGATGCCGGTCCATATGGATATTAAAACTGGATTGGCATTTCTTAATGCACCCATCTTCAATGACATTGTTACAGAGCCTACAGATACAGTTTTCTTCAGCTAACAATCCGTCACAATTTCTTCTATGGTCAATGCTATCGGATCGTTTTCTGATACTCGCCTTTGCTTGTTGGTTAGGTTGATCTTGGAAAACTACGCCTCCATCTTTATCATCAGAACCCATTCCAGAACCTCTATCGACCTCCATGGTACTCTCGCCGGAACAGACTGCTCTGGTCAACATCATGGTCAACAGGAAAATCCGGATCACAGTCTCTTGGGGCAAGTCCATCTTATAGGAGGAAACGGAGAAGAATGAGAAGGAGGAAAAATAAATTTGAGGGAGAGGGGATGGGAAGTGGAGAAAAACAATAAAAGGGAGTGGGGAGTCGACAACAGCTCTCGGTCTTCAAGGCTCAGGTGCCGCCTCAGTCCTCCTGGAACAGACACTCCAGTGATACAACCTCTACCGTCTGTTCCTTATCACGGGACTTCTCTGGATCAGCAACCTTCTTGCAGTGGGATGAATGGACCCAAGTCTCTCTCTCAGCAACCTTCAATGCTGTAGTGCTAGTCAATAAGACCTGGTATGGTCCTTCCCATCTGTCAATAAGGCAACCTGAGCGTAGAAAATTCCGTATCATTACATAATCCCCAGGTTCAATGTCATGACAATTACTATCAGGTAGATCAGGAATCACCAACTTCAGACTATCATTTTGATTCCTTAACTGTTTACTCATGTTAATCAAGTACTTTACAGTTACTTCATTGTTACATTTCAAATCATCCTGAGGGTTAATCATAACATGTGGTTGCCGACCAAACAAGATTTCAAAGGGAGACAGATTAAGAGGGGACCTGGGAGTGGTTCTGATACTGTACAATACAATGGGTAAAGCTTCTGGCCATGTCAATCCTGTCTCTGCCATCACTTTACTCAATTTATTTTTAATAGTGCTGTTCACTCTTTCGACCTTCGCACTCGCCTGTGGACGGTACGGAGTGTGCAGCTTGCTATCAATTCCCATCAACTTACACATTCCTTGAAAGACATCACCTGTAAAATGGGTACCCCTATCACTTTCGATTATTCTAGGGATACCATATCTACATACAAATTCCTGCACAATTTTCTTAGCAGTAAACATAGCGGTATTTGTAGCCGCAGGAAATGCTTCGACCCAATTTGAGAAAACATCTATACAAACAAGTACATATTTCAAATTCCGACAAGGGGGTAATTGTATAAAGTCAATTTGTATTACCTGGAAAGGGCCGCCGGCAGGTGGGATATGGGATGGTTCTGTAGGTATTGCCTTTCCAATATTCTTTCTCAAACAGGTAAGGCATGACATTGCTCTTTTACTCGCATGAGAGGAGAATCCTGGGGCGCACCAATAGGCTCTTACCAATTTGCACATCCCTTCCTTGCCTAGATGAGTCAGCCCGTGAGCTGCTTCAGCCAGACATGGAAGATATGCTCTGGGGGCCACTGGTTTACCATGTCCATCCGTCCAGAGTCCTGAGGACTCCTGGCCACATCCCTTTGCCTTCCAGACTGCCCTTTCCTGTGTGGAACACAAATTTTGCATTTCACACAACTTCTGTGTGTTAATGGTATTAAATACCATTAATTGTGTGGTGTCTGTCTGTATGGGGGTAGCAGCTGCTAACTTAGCAGCTTCGTCCGCTCGGCTGTTACCAAGTGATACCGGGTCTTGGCTATATGTGTGTGCTTTACATTTGATAACAGCCACTCTGTCGGGTTCCTGTATCGCTGTTAGAAGCCTTTTTATGTGAGCTGCATGCGCTACCGGTGTACCAGCTGCCGTCATGAAATTTCTGAGGCGCCATAGGGCTCCGAAATCATGGACTACCCCGAATGCGTATCTAGAATCGGTGTAGATATTGGCTGACTTACTCTTAGCCAATTCACATGCTCTGGTTAGGGCGACCAGTTCAGCAACCTGGGCTGAGTGAGGTGGGCCTAGCGGTTCCGCTTCTATGGTGTCTTGGTCATCTACGACTGTGTATCCAGTACACAAGTCTCCCGAGTCTGACTGTCTATGACAACTACCGTCCGTGTAGAACGTGAGTTCTGCATCTTCCAGTGGGTTGTCACTGATGTCAGGCCTTGCGGTAAAATTTTGGGTCAAATATTCCATACAATCATGTGTATCTTCCTTTGTATTAAATCCTCCTTCCCCATCACTCTCATCTTCCACCCTTTGTGCCTGACCAGGCACACCTGGGAGATACGTTGCAGGATTTAATGCACTGCATCTCCTTATGGTGATGTTTACGGGGGCCATTAGTGCCAATTCCCATCTTGTAAACCTCGCTGATGAGACGTGTCTGGTTTGGGCAGAATTCAATAGGGCTGATACTGCATGTGGCGTATGGATTGTGAGGTTGTGGCCTAGCACGACATCTTCGCTTTTTGTCACTAGCAATGCTATCGCAGCAACGCTTCGCAAGCATGTGGGGAGGGATCGCGCTACCGTGTCTAGCTGAGCGCTGTAGTATGCAACTGGCCTGCTGGCATCACCGTGTTTTTGGGTTAGTACACCTGCCGCGCAACCAGCACTTTCTGTTCCGTATAGTTCAAAGGGTTTCCCATAGTCTGGCATACCTAGTGCTGGTGCCTGCGTTAGGCACTGTTTGAGTCTCTCAAATGCTGTTTCGGACTCGTCTGTATGCGAAATCCTATCAGGTTTGTTTGAGGAGACCATTTCCTGCAAAGGTAACGCCAAAATGGAAAACCCTGGGATCCAATTACGGCAATACCCACACATTCCTAAAAACGTTCTGATCTGTTGCTGGGTTTGTGGCAGAGTCATGTCTCTAATTGCTTGGATTCTATCAGCGGTCAGGTGTCTCAGTCCTTGTGTTAGACAGTGTCCCAAATATTTTACCTTAGTTTGGCATAATTGTAACTTGTCTTTGGACACCTTGTGTCCGGTGTCTGAAAGATGAAACAGGAGCTGTTTCGTATCCTTCAGAGATGCTTCCAGTGAATCTGAACACAGTAATAAATCGTCCACATACTGTATCAATACTGATCCACTGTCTGGTTGGAAAGACTGTAAACAATCATGCAAAGCCTGAGAAAATATACTTGGACTATCTATGAAACCTTGGGGTAATCGAGTCCACGTGTATTGGACTCCTCTGTATGTAAATGCAAACAAATATTGGCTGTCAGGGTGCAGAGGTACCGAAAAGAAAGCGGAGCAGAGGTCAATAACAGTGAAAAATTTGGCAGTGGGAGGGATTTGCATTAGGATGACAGCTGGATTTGGCACTACGGGGAACTGACTCTCAACTATTTTGTTAATCCCCCTTAGATCCTGCACTAGTCTGTAACCCCTCCCCCCCACTCTTTTTAACAGGGAAGATGGGACTATTGGCAGTGCTGGACGTTCTTACCAGAATGCCCTGTTGTAGCAAGCGCTCTATTACTGGGTAAACTCCTAACTCCACCTCTGGCTTCAGAGGGTACTGTGGGATTTTTGGAGCTATCCTACCATCTTTTACTTGTACCACTACTGGAGCTACGTTTGCCATTAATCCAGTGTCTTGTCCGTCTTTTGTCCAAAGTGACTCTGGTATCTGAGATGTCATCTCTTCTATTTGGGATGGATTCCTATTTGTCATAATGGTATGTGACATTAATTTTGATGGGGAGTCTAACATGTCTCGCACTTCCTGAGCGTGTTTCTCAGGTATGTCCAAGAATACACCTTCAGGAGTACAATAAATGACGCACCCCATTTTACACAGTAAGTCTCTTCCCAGGAGATTAGTTGGTGCCGATGCAGCCAGCAAAAAGGA
Organism: Pseudophryne corroboree; assembly: GCF_028390025.1. NCBI lineage: Eukaryota > Metazoa > Chordata > Amphibia > Anura > Myobatrachidae > Pseudophryne > Pseudophryne corroboree. Next base: position 1,153,996 of record NC_086444.1, read on the forward strand.
ATGCTTGGTATGCAAAGGCCCTATTGTAATCTCGGCTGGTTTGCTAACAGGGTAGTGCTGGACTACTCCTGTTACTCCCATGGCTGGAATTGTCCTACCAGTGGTTCTCATGCCCACTGTCGAATTTATCACTGACTTGGCCGCCCCTGTGTCTACAAGAAAGTTTAAAGTTTTACCAGCTACATTAATTGCGATCTCGGGTTCACTTCCAAGATTGGCAATTAATTTTACTGGCTGCAGATTACAGGTATGGCCACACCCCTATTGGGTATGGTGACCTCCCTGAATCCCGCTGGCAGCAACTATTTGTGAGGGAGATAGTTGGGAACTACCAGAGGCATGCCAGTCTCTGTTTGGGGGATATCTTTTTGTTTCACCTGTATGTGGCTCATAACTCCGTTTCTGCGGACCTTGCTCCCAATGTCGTGTGTCGTGTCGTTGTCTAGGGGGTTGGTATGAGTTTCGTGGATTCTTTACTCTACAATCTCGTGCCATGTGTCCCTGTTTGTGACAAGAATAACAAGTAACCATACTTGACTTACCCACAGGATTTGGTGATACAAACAAAGGCTGCCTTGTGGTCAGGGCCTGTATACTTACTGACATTAATTTATCACCTTGTTGTTCCCTGTGTCTGGTGATGTTTCTATCGTGATCAATAGCAGCCTCTCTCAAAGTAGCCACAGACAGACCTCGCCAACATGGTTGCGTGGTCTGTACCCTAGTCTTCAATGACTCTTTTAAACCATCCATCAGTACCGATACTGCTACTTCCCGATGGTTTGTGTCTGTTTTAATGTCCTCTATGCCTGTGTATTTTGCCATTTCTAATAATGCTCTGTGAAAATACTCTGCAGCTGTCTCTGACTCCTTCTGTTTAATGGAGAATATCTTATTCCATTTAGCTACTGCTGGGAAATACTCTTTTAGCTGCAAGTTTATTCTTTTCACATTATCTTGGTTGTACACATCTGTAAGAGGTACATCATGATCTAGTCCGCAATCAGCTAAAAATTGAGTTGCGTCGACATTTGAGGGTAAACATGCTCTCAGCAATATCTGCCAGTCTTTATTGTTGGGCTCTGCAGTGTTACCTAAGTCTCTGATGTATTTTTGACTGGCAACTAAATCTTTTCTAGGGTCAGGAAATTCAGACACTATGGTCCTTAATTCCATTCGGGAAAATGGGGTGTACATGGCAATGTTCATAATGGGAGTGGCTCCTGATGCGTCTGTTTTCCCATTTGGCACTGCTATTACTCTAACAGGTGTAATTCTAACAACCTCATTCTGTGTAGATTCTACAGGCTGTGGTGAAATAGTCTCAGCATAATGCATGGTGCCGTACTTACCAGTTGATACGACCTCACCTATCCCTCCGCTAGGGGCCTTTACTAATCTCGTGGGTGGAGCTGTGCCTACTGTGGTCTCTGCTATGGTGGCTGCTAGAGAGAGCGCTGAAATCGTTGCCGATTCGTCCTCTTGATCACACTCCTGAGGAAAGTTCAAAACAGGGTACAACTTGCACGGGTTAATACTTGCATGGGTTAATGGGTTAACATTATCATTAACATTTACACAGTTACTAAGTGATTTTGTGTTACACCTTAGTGCGTCTTTCTCCGCAATCAACTTCTCTCCTGATATGTATGGTGGCGGTGGGGCCGTGGCAATCAGTTTTCTGTTAGAGCCAGATCCCGCCGCCTGAGCCAAACCTCTCTGTATCTCACCTTCCTGTTGCCACAACTGTAAATAATCATAATGCTGGATTCGTCTCTTTGTTGATTTTATGAGACATATCCTCCTCCTTAAATTTTGTAACACTTCTGAGCTGAAGCTACCTACTCTTGGGAATTTCTCCCCGTCATGTACAGTCATTCTCTCCCATTCATCACATAAAGCTTCTGTGTGACTTCCATATTTCTCACACATTATATACCTGGCCGACCCAATTGGTCGGACCACTGAATCAACCCGAACCGAGGTTGATCGCCCCCTACCTGAACAAGTGGCCCCCATAATTCGAAAGTGTTGCTTTATTTAGCCAACCTTTACGAAAAACCAAATGTCAACAATAGGCTGACGGTGGCGGTTTACCGAGTACCCCACTCACTCGCCCACGCCGACCAATACGACCTGATCACACCGATATGGTGCTGGCGTACTCGACCTAGGGCCCCTGCGACCTGAACCTCTATTTACTGGAACCTGCGAGGGTTATCCGAAGAACACTTACTCTTTCCAGTAACTATTGGTTGCTGGATAGTTCCTGAGTGAGCAGCGAACTTCCCTTAAAATAAAAAAATTACACAAATCACGTTAGAGTGTACAAATAGCGTTTGTGACCCCTTTACTCTAATGGTATTAGGTCAGATTACTAACTACTGCACACACTTACGTGCGGTCCAGTCGTTCAGTACACAAACAACTAAGCTTATGTACGGAAAGACCAATGGAATCGAAACTTACGACTGCGAATTCCTTCAGCCAGAGCTTATATGGCCTATATGGGTGTTGCACCAACCCTTTTCGGTGTTGTGCCTGTGAACTGTATAGCGGACTTCCTTGTCGGCTGTACCTGGACCTCCTGGTCTGCTATGACCTCCTGGTCTTGTTACAGTACGACCTCCTGGTCTTGTTACCGTATGACCTCCTGGTCTGCTATACTCTAATGCTCAAAATTGTATATTTAACCAGAGATGCCTCCCTAGCCACCGTGCACGTCACTTACACGCATGTACCTCACGAGTACTCGACTTTTCTTGTGGTTCAACCTTTAAAATTGTAAAAAACACTCACTCATCACATGTACACTTTTGTTTCTATTTCTATTTTCTTCAGATCAGGTGTGTTACCAATTAGGAGCAGGATCTGTTAATTAAATTTCGGACACCCAAAAATAGACTTGCGTTATTTCTCGCCTCGCGTTATTTATCGCTTTGCGTTAAAAATCAACTTATCGTGACTTGAGCTACGTGGGCGTAACCGGACGCTCCGTTGCGTAACGTACGCTGCGTGCGTCGGCCTTTGGATTGCGTACGCAGGTCTTTGTTAGAGACACGTATACGCAAAGCAAAGATCCACCGTAACACAATTTATACTTTTATCAATGTAGATGATCCTTGATCATCTACCACACAACACACTGACTTCGCCTTATCTCCCAGGCAAAACTGTGTGTTTGTCTATCTTTTAACTATATTACCTTTACTCTTAAACTATGAAATAACGGCAAATCTTTTTTTAGCACTTCTATCAACTATAAAACTGGCAGACAGGAGAGTGATATACGAAAATGAAAAAGAAAAAGAAATGCAGATATATATGTGTGTGCGTGCGTGTGTACGCAAGACAGAAAACTAAACAGTTTTAAAAGGCACTAGCGTTTTGTTCTTACCTCCGGTTCCCGGATTCCTTCAGCACTCTTTACCTAAGCGAAGCAGACGCTTATCCTGTCAGCACTACGAGGGATACAACCTCCCGCCCTTTGCTGAGGGATAATGTCTGCTGATCTACCTAGTGCAGATATGTGAAGGACGGGCGAGCCGCCAATTGATAAAGCTGAATATTTATCGTATGTAAAACACTTTAAGAGGTCTAAGAACACTGTACGCTATCTACGTAAGAAGTACCGTAAGGGTACGCAAGTTGTGTAGCGATCGCTCAACCGTAGTCGAGACGCTCAAGCGTCACGTTCGCTTACGGCCCAGTGATCACAGGCAGGCACGCTATTGGCTGCCGACTAACGTAATGATTCGCTATAGCGTAGCGTACGCTCGAGACCACGAGGAGATCACCAGCGGTGCAGACGCTTACAACGTTAAACCTTTATATCTATACCTTTAACGATGAGATACACAGTATACCTTAGTGTAGAGACAGAGTGTAAGTGCAACCTGGTGTAACCTGATTAACTACAAAGCTGCTAGGGCGTCACCGACGCTCAGAGAATACTTAACCCTATAAAGAATACACAGATACCTGGGCTTAGGGTCCGAAACCTATTATATGTATTATGACTATTATACTTGCAAAAAGAATCACAGAACAAAGCAAACACTACAATATAACATAAACCAACTAACCAGATAAACTACACAGGAAATACAATACAATACAATTAAAGGAAAATACGAGAGAGATAGAGAGAGAGAGAGAGATAGAGAGAGAGAGAGAGAGAGATGGCTCACAGTAAGACAATATGATTACGGAGAAAACTTACGCACAAGGGGAACGATCGCATGCGCCTCGATATCCAGCTCCCGATTTTCAGCAATGAGAACCGTTGAAGAGAGTGAGCTGGATACGGTCGGCCTGTCTATTTATGCCCCACATACAATGCAATTCAATGGTCCCTACAATCTTATTGTTCATTGGACACAGGAATTCGGCTTCGCATTATAACAAAAGGTCATAGGTTGATTCATACAGGTGGGCTGTGACTATTTCCAACTGCTCAGGTGGGAGGGAAACTGGGTTTCCCGCCGCATGGGTAATAAAGTGCAAATACAGTAAATGTTCATAAACTTCTTATGTCCATAACTATTCGCACGAGCGATTGATCTGCTTCAAACCAACACCGGAATATTTCTAATTAAATATTCTTCCGATGGATACTAAACACCACTGTATTACTCCTGTCTGACCCTTCGTATCAAACAAAGAGGGATTTCTCTGTTCATGAACATTCTATATTAACCAAACTTTCAGAATCTATCAAAGGGACCATGATCTACAAAATACATTATTAGTGAAAATATGTAATGATTGAGTCGCACGCTACGATCACATAAACTCTACCGTAAATACGCATACCGTGCGCCTGCGGGTACCCGCGACTGTGAGTATGCGCACGTACGGGAGAGCGTACGCATGCGCAGCACGGACCTGTGTGAGGTGCAAATATGGTAGTGTGCATAGAGATATTTTTCTGACTTTGACACCCCTATAGTACATTATGGGGACCCCCTCTCACAATGGTATCATAGGATACCTGCACCCAGTGACACAGTATGTGTCCCCCCTATAGTACATTATGGGGACCCCATCTCGCAATGGTATCATAGGATGCCTGCACCCAGTGACACAGTATGTGTCCCCCCTATAGTACATTATGGGGACCCCATCTCACAATGGTATCATAGGATACCTGCACCCAGTGACACAGTATGTGTCCCCCCTATAGTACATTATGGGGACCCCATCTCACAATGGTATCATAGGATACCTGCACCCACTGACACAGTATGTATGTCCCCTATAGGACATTATGGGGACCCCATCTCACAATGGTATTATAGGATACCTGCACCCAGTGACACAGTATGTGTGTCCCCTATAGTACATTATGGGGACCCCATCTCACAATGGTATTATAGGATACCTGCACCCAGTGACACAGTATGTGTGTCCCCTATAGTACATTATGGGGACCCCATCTCACAATGGTATTATAGGATACCTGCACCCAGTGACACAGTATGTGTGTCCCCTATAGTACATTATGGGGACCCCCTCTCACAATGTGCTTCCCTCTGACCCGACCAAATTACAGGTAGGGTTGAAGGCGTCATATGAAACAGAATGTGCGTAGAGATACTGCAGTGATGTTCCCATCTACAGCTCATTCATGGATGGACATCAGTTGCTAATAGGAGACACACAGAACATTGGAGCACGTTTCCTGCACCCAATACATGAACATATGAATCACAGAGAGTCACGGAGACACTAACATTAGTTACCGGGTTGCTCAGAGTATGTGGAAATAGTTTCACAAGTCCGCGTACAATTTAATGTTATTTAGAAGATGAACATTTACTATATTCCTACTCGCGTCCCACACATATTGCGCCTCTATTTTCCTCATTAACGCCAGTGGTCAGCCGTGGCTTGCGTTTGAGGTTAGCCACTAGAATTCAAGGTTTGAGGCCATGCTTAGTTTCAGTTGCTTTTACTGTAGTACAATATGTTTCCGCACCAATATACACTCAAAGCAAAAATTGGTAATATATAAATAAGACCAACTCTAAGTGTTCTAAATGCTAATATTGCCAGTTATACTTCGTTGGTGGTGCACCAGGGTACAGTAAATCACTACTGAAAGTTGATGTACCAAGGACAAGAGAGAAAGACCCTTTGTTGGCGCACTCGTTAAGGACTATACGTAAATTAAAACCTAACTTTTATTAACAACCATGTAAAAATCTTATGAAGGAACTATTTAATAAGCCCTTTGTACTATACCAAGCAAAATTACATATTCATTTTATTTACATGTACATGAAAGACAGACAATCTGAAAATATTAATTATTTAGGGCAGAAATAACCCAATATGCAGCAGGACGCCAATCAGTCCCTACATTAGGGAATTTAAAATGCAGCGCCCTCGAAAAAATGTATGTATATATATATATATATATATATAGTACAGATACAATATTTAGTGGATTTATGACATACTGAGGGAGATGTGAAACAATAAATGCGCTTGTATCCTTTACTCTAATGAGATTGACACATAAGTGACAGGATTTTGCACAGTAACTCATTAAGGCGCTACTTGCATGTCCTTAAATACTGATTGGTGCTGTGCCGGAGCAGTACATGAAGGGTGACCCCCCGAGAATATCCGGTGTAGTAGATCTTAGATAAAATCCAGTCTAACGTTGACAGCAGATTCATACATTTTCTTACTTCTGTCTTTTTTCATTTTCAGATTTATTACCTTTAGAATGTGTTGGTCCGAATTGTGAACCTGTTAATAATTTCTAAATCCACTGAAAATTGTATCTATAATATATATATATATATATATATATATATATATATATATATATAGCAGTCCAATGGAAAACGGCACTCAGAGGCAATGAATCGTAGAAAAGAGGTTTAATTCATACCATTAACGTTTCGGGGCGACAAGCCCCGTCCTCAGAATGGACAGAAATATAGTGAAAAGACACTTACCACTATAAGTAGAGACCCACACCGACGGCGTCTCCTCCCCTCGCTTGCTCCCTCGCGTTCCGGTCTCACTGCTCCTTCCGCGACGTCATTTCCGCATCCACAGCTGATAGTTGCCAAGGGAACACTTTGGTATGCGTTCCACTGTCAGCCAATCGCTACATACCACCTCAATCGGAAGTGGGAAGGTCAAGCAGGGGGGACTCTGCATAGGGAGAAGGGAGGGTCGGAGGCACCGAAAAGTATAATTTAACCATGGCGTCCCCATACCTATTGTACAGGCACAAAAAACATATATATAACAAAACAGAGCTATGTTAAGAACATGTGCGGAGATTGAAAAAGCATACACTATCAGACATCTGTAGCAAATACATACTAATAACCATAAAAAAATATGACACAAACTATTGAAATATACGTGACTCCTCAACACTGTTGCCAAGCCACGGATAAATATTCAAAATTCAATGCTACATCAATGTACTCCAATTAATTTTCTCATTAAGGCCACCTGGAGATATAGTCCCCAATCGGGTAATCCAGCGTGCTTCCTTAATAAGTAGGGATTTAGATCTATTTCCCCCACGGATTGCTAAGGGGACATGATCAATCATGAAGTACCTTAGGGATTCTAAGGAGTGGCCAGCCTGTTTGAAATGTTTAGCCACCGGCTGGTCAACAAACTTGCCTTCAAGGGTCAGTTTAATCGCTGATCTGTGGGCAGCCATTCGTTCGGAAAATTTGCAAATGGTTTGCCCAACATAAAACAATCCACAGGGGCAGATAATGATATAGATGACATGGGTGGTGGAGCAAGTGAGAACAAATCTAATGTCATATTTTTTGTTCTCATGATGGGGATGTTGGAAGGCTTTGCAAGAAAACATATACCTACAAGTGGTACACCCGCTGCAGCGATAGCAACCGGGTGCTTTGTAATGGACATTAGGCAATTGGGAAGCCCCCATCCCGGTGATATCTGTTCTGACCACCCTGTCTCTAATATTCCTCCCCCGTCTAAATGCCATAATGGGAGTAAACTGTTTAAGACCTTTTAAATCTGGGTCAGTAGAAACTATGGGCCATAATGCCCGGGTGGCCCGTCTCATAATGGGATTGGAGGTGGAAAAATCACAGGGAAAAGGGAATTTCGGTCTCCGCTGCTTATTGGAGGATTTTAAAAGCACATGCCTAGGTATTGCCAGCACTTCTATCTTAGAGGCCTGAAGTAGACTATTATCATAGCCACAAGCCAGAAATTTCAAAATTAGAGCATCAATTTCTCTGTTAAGAACCTCTGGATCACTAACAATGCGTGCAACACGCATCATCTGAGATCGAGGTAAACCTTTCTTTAAAGATTCTGGATGATGGCTAGATGATGTTAAGAGGGTGTTACGATTTGTAGTTTTGTGAAATACTTCAGTGGTCAAAACGCCATTATCTACCCTAATGGCTACATCAAGGAAGTGCGCCTCACTAGTACTGCAGGTAAAAGTAAATTTAACGGGACCATCTCTACCATTAATATCCGACATCATTTGCCTAAATGCCATTTCACCCCCTTTCCATAATAGGAAAATATCATCGATATAGCGGCAAAACATAAGAATATTATCTCTGATATCTTGATTAATGAAAAACAATTCTTGTTCTTGGACGAACATATAGATATTAGCGTACGAAGGGGCCACAGGGGACCCCATCGCACATCCCCTGAGTTGCAGAAAAAACTGTCCATCGAACAGAGAAAGTAGTTACGACGGAGAGTAAGTTCTAACAAGGTCAAAAACAACTCATGGTCAAATTTATCAACAGGGAGATGAGTGCTAAGAAAAGAGGACATAGCCGCCAAACCCCCAGTGTGGGGGATCACAGTATACAGACTGCATACATCTAAACAGCAGAGTAACGTCCCTTCAGGAACTGATGTATACTCCTGTAGTTTCAACAGGAATGAAGTAGTGTCTTTCAAGAATGTTGATTGTAATGGAAGATACGGTTGCAGGATCGAGTCCAAGAGCTGTGCCACTGGCCTATACAAGGAGTCAGGAGCGGAGATGATTGGCCTGCCCGGAGGTTTCAGACTATCCTTGTGTAGCTTGGGCAATGTGTACAACACCGGTACACGAGGAAATTTAATGGAGAGTGCCTTCAACATTTTAGGCGGTAGTTTGCCCTCAGTCACAGCCATGTTGAGGATATGGGCTAATTCCTTCTGATATTTGGGAGTAGGGTCCAAGGTCAGTTTTTGATAAACTTCCATATGTGCCAATTGTGAATATACCTCCGCCTTGTAATCTTCCAGATTCAAAATAACAATGGCCCCGCCCTTATTGGCGGGCCTGATCACTATGTCATCATACGAGCCCAATGCAACCAAGGCTTGGGACTCGTCTCTGGACAGATTAAATTTAATTTTGGATGGAGCAGCGGTAAATTTAGTAATAGATTCATCTAATAATCTATGAAACGCTTTCAAAGAGGCATTCATGGAGGGTGGATCATAAGTTGATCTAGATGTTTTTCTCAAGAAGGTGGAAAAGATGGAGGTCTCAGAATCTTCCAGTTTGTCTTTAAAATGTTCCTTGAGGCGGAGTTTGCGTGAAAATGCATGTAAGTCCCTATTCCAGTTAAAGGAATCGTGGAGATTTGTAGGAACAAAACTCAGTCCTTTATTGAGCACCGCAAGTTCAGTAGTGTTTAACACCCGGTCAGAGAGGTTAAAAATTAACGGTTCTTGCGTTGTGTCACTGCTCTTACCCCTTTTGTTTTGGCCACCCCGGCGGGTGGGAGTGATCTTATAGGTTTTGTTGGCTCTCGAGATGTGCCCTCTAAAGGGGTATCTAAAGGGGCGGGAGCATCCTCAGTTTCAGATATTGCAAATTCGCTCTCCGAGCTGGATTTCTGGGTACCTTCCTTCCGATGAGACTTACGGAACCAGGGCCTTCTCATACGCGGCCGACCCTTACTTGTATCTGTGGGGTTACCACCAGATAGCCAGCGATAGACTTGATTCTCCTCGTAGTCGGTATCAACCGTAAGTTTCTTATTCCTTTTGAATTTGAGGAGGTCACGGTAACGTTACCGTGACCTCCTCAAATTCAAAAGGAATAAGAAACTTACGGTTGATACCGACTACGAGGAGAATCAAGTCTATCGCTGGCTATCTGGTGGTAACCCCACAGATACAAGTAAGGGTCGGCCGCGTATGAGAAGGCCCTGGTTCCGTAAGTCTCATCGGAAGGAAGGTACCCAGAAATCCAGCTCGGAGAGCAAATTTGCAATATCTGAAACTGAGGATGCTCCCGCCCCTTTAGATACCCCTTTAGAGGGCACATCTCGAGAGCCAACAAAACCTATAAGATCACTCCCACCCGCCGGGGTGGCCAAAACAAAAGGGGTAAGAGCAGTGACACAACGCAAGAACCGTTAATTTTTAACCTCTCTGACCGGGTGTTAAACACTACTGAACTTGCGGTGCTCAATAAAGGACTGAGTTTTGTTCCTTCAAATCTCCACGATTCCTTTAACTGGAATAGGGACTTACATGCATTTTCACGCAAACTCCGCCTCAAGGAACATTTTAAAGACAAACTGGAAGATTCTGAGACCTCCATCTTTTCCACCTTCTTGAGAAAAACATCTAGATCAACTTATGATCCACCCTCCATGAATGCCTCTTTGAAAGCGTTTCATAGATTATTAGATGAATCTATTACTAAATTTACCGCTGCTCCATCCAAAATTAAATTTAATCTGTCCAGAGACGAGTCCCAAGCCTTGGTTGCATTGGGCTCGTATGATGACATAGTGATCAGGCCCGCCAATAAGGGCGGGGCCATTGTTATTTTGAATCTGGAAGATTACAAGGCGGAGGTATATTCACAATTGGCACATATGGAAGTTTATCAAAAACTGACCTTGGACCCTACTCCCAAATATCAGAAGGAATTAGCCCATATCCTCAACATGGCTGTGACTGAGGGCAAACTACCGCCTAAAATGTTGAAGGCACTCTCCATTAAATTTCCTTGTGTACCGGTGTTGTACACATTGCCCAAGCTACACAAGGATAGTCTGAAACCTCCGGGCAGGCCAATCATCTCCGCTCCTGACTCCTTGTATAGGCCAGTGGCACAGCTCTTGGACTCGATCCTGCAACCGTATCTTCCATTACAATCAACATTCTTGAAAGACACTACTTCATTCCTGTTGAAACTACAGGAGTATACATCAGTTCCTGAAGGGACGTTACTCTGCTGTTTAGATGTATGCAGTCTGTATACTGTGATCCCCCACACTGGGGGTTTGGCGGCTATGTCCTCTTTTCTTAGCACTCATCTCCCTGTTGATAAATTTGACCATGAGTTGTTTTTGACCTTGTTAGAACTTACTCTCCGTCGTAACTACTTTCTCTGTTCGATGGACAGTTTTTTCTGCAACTCAGGGGATGTGCGATGGGGTCCCCTGTGGCCCCTTCGTACGCTAATATCTATATGTTCGTCCAAGAACAAGAATTGTTTTTCATTAATCAAGATATCAGAGATAATATTCTTATGTTTTGCCGCTATATCGATGATATTTTCCTATTATGGAAAGGGGGTGAAATGGCATTTAGGCAAATGATGTCGGATATTAATGGTAGAGATGGTCCCGTTAAATTTACTTTTACCTGCAGTACTAGTGAGGCGCACTTCCTTGATGTAGCCATTAGGGTAGATAATGGCGTTTTGACCACTGAAGTATTTCACAAAACTACAAATCGTAACACCCTCTTAACATCATCTAGCCATCATCCAGAATCTTTAAAGAAAGGTTTACCTCGATCTCAGATGATGCGTGTTGCACGCATTGTTAGTGATCCAGAGGTTCTTAACAGAGAAATTGATGCTCTAATTTTGAAATTTCTGGCTTGTGGCTATGATAATAGTCTACTTCAGGCCTCTAAGATAGAAGTGCTGGCAATACCTAGGCATGTGCTTTTAAAATCCTCCAATAAGCAGCGGAGACCGAAATTCCCTTTTCCCTGTGATTTTTCCACCTCCAATCCCATTATGAGACGGGCCACCCGGGCATTATGGCCCATAGTTTCTACTGACCCAGATTTAAAAGGTCTTAAACAGTTTACTCCCATGATGGCATTTAGACGGGGGAGGAACATTAGAGACAGGGTGGTCAGAACAGATATCACCGGGATGGGGGCTTCCCAATTGCCTAATGTCCATTACAAAGCACCCGGTTGCTATCGCTGCAGCGGGTGTACCACTTGTAGGTATATGTTTTCTTGCAAAGCCTTCCAACATCCCCATCATGAGAACAAAAAATATGACATTAGATTTGTTCTCACTTGCTCCACCACCCATGTCATCTATATCATTATCTGCCCCTGTGGATTGTTTTATGTTGGGCAAACCATTCGCAAATTTTCCGAACGAATGGCTGCCCACAGATCAGCGATTAAACTGACCCTTGAAGGCAAGTTTGTTGACCAGCCGGTGGCTAAACATTTCAAACAGGCTGGCCACTCCTTAGAATCCCTAAGGTACTTCATGATTGATCATGTCCCCTTAGCAATCCGTGGGGGAAATAGATCTAAATCCCTACTTATTAAGGAAGCACGCTGGATTACCCGATTGGGGACTATATCTCCAGGTGGCCTTAATGAGAAAATTAATTGGAGTACATTGATGTAGCATTGAATTTTGAATATTTATCCGTGGCTTGGCAACAGTGTTGAGGAGTCACGTATATTTCAATAGTTTGTGTCATATTTTTTTATGGTTATTAGTATGTATTTGCTACAGATGTCTGATAGTGTATGCTTTTTCAATCTCCGCACATGTTCTTAACATAGCTCTGTTTTGTTATATATATGTTTTTTGTGCCTGTACAATAGGTATGGGGACGCCATGGTTAAATTATACTTTTCGGTGCCTCCGACCCTCCCTTCTCCCTATGCAGAGCCCCCCCTGCTTGACCTTCCCACTTCCGATTGAGGTGGTATGTAGCGATTGGCTGACAGTGGAACGCATACCAAAGTGTTCCCTTGGCAACTATCAGCTGTGGATGCGGAAATGACGTCGCGGAAGGAGCAGTGAGACCGGAACGCGAGGGAGCAAGTGAGGGGAGGAGACGCCGTCGGTGTGGGTCTCTACTTATAGTGGTAAGTGTCTTTTCACTATATTTCTGTCCATTCTGAGGACGGGGCTTGTCGCCCCGAAACGTTAATGGTATGAATTAAACCTCTTTTCTACGATTCATTGCCTCTGAGTGCCGTTTTCCATTGGACTGCTATTTCTCTGCTTCAACGGGCACCAGAGCAAGCTGTTGTTGTGATCTGAGTGCCGGCATATACTGGAAGTATATATATATATATATATATATATATATACATACATTTTTTTAGAGGGCACTGCATTTTAAATTCCCTAATGTAGGGACTGATTGGCGTCCTGCTGCATATTGGGTTATTTCTGCCCTAAATAATTAATATTTTCAGATTGTCTGTCTTTCATGTACATGTAAATAAAATGAATATGTAATTTTGCTTGGTATAGTGAACAAAGGGCTTATTAAATAGTTCCTTCGAGAAATAGTATGACTCTTTTTTGGGTGCACTCTTATTATTGATAATAACATTTTTTATATCAACACAATTAGGTAATATAGGGGTATATTTACTAAGGTCCCGATTTTGACCGAGATGCCGTTTTTTCATCAAAGTGTCATCTCGGTAATTTACTAAGCAATAATCACGGCAGTGATGAGGGCATTCGTAATTTTTTGGAAGTCCAAGAAAAAAATTACGAATGAATACACCATCGGTCAAAACGCGGCTGTTTAAGTATGAATCTCGGTAATTTACTAAGAAGTGCAAAGCAAAAAAAAAAAACACTGCCGTGAAAAATTACAACTCGTAAAAAAGTGCTAAAAAAAAAACAGACCTGCTTTTTTAATCCGTGATTGTATAGGCATGCAGGGATCCATGAGATCCGTGCATGTATATCAGTGGGAAGGGGTGGGAAAGTGGTTATTTTCTTAAAAAAAATTGCGTGGGGTCCCCCCTCCTAAGCATAACCAGCCTCGGGCTCTTTGAGCCGATCCTGGTTGCAGAAATATGGGGAAAAAAATTGACAGGTGTTCCCCCATATTTAAGCAACCAGCATCGGGCTCTGCGCCTGGTCCTGGTTCCAAAAATACGGGGGACAAAAAGAGTAGGGATCCCCCGTATTTTTAAAACAAGCACCGGGCTCTGCGCCTGGTCCTGGTTCCAAAAATACGGGGGACAAAAAGAGTAGGGGTCCCCCGTATTTTTAAAACCAGCACCGGGCTCCACTAGCTGGACAGATAATGCCACAGCCGGGGGTCACTTTTATATAGTGCCCTGCGGCCGTGGCATCAAATATCCAACTAGTCACCCCTGGCCGGGGTACCCTGGGGGAGTGGGGACCCCTTCAATCAAGGGGTCCCCCCAGCCACCCAAGGGCCAGGGGTGAAGCCCGAGGCTGTTCCCCCCCATCCAATTGGCTGCGGATGGGGGGCTGATAGCCTTTTGTGAAAATGAAAAGATATTGTTTTTAGTAGCAGTACTACAAGGCCCAGCAAGCCTCCCCCGCATGCTGGTACTTGGAGAACCACAAGTACCAGCATGCGGCGGAAAAACGGGCCCGCTGGTACCTGTAGTACTACTACTAAAAAAATACCCAAAAAAAGACAATACACACACACCTTGAAAGTAAAGTTTTATTACATGCATCCACACAAACATACATACATACTTACCTTATGTTCACACGAGGGTCGGTCCTCTTCTCCAGTAGAATCCATGGGGTACCTGTTGAATAAATTCTACTCACCAGATCCAGGGTCCCAGGCTCCTCGTAGCATCCATTTGTAATCCACGTACTTGAATAAAATAAAAAAACGGAGAGCCGAGCCACGCACTGAAAGGGGACCCATGTTTGCACATGGGCCCCCTTTCCCCGAATGCCAGAAACCCACTCTGACTGATGTCTAAGTGGGTTCCTTCAGCCAATCAGGGAGCGCCACGTTGTAGCACCCTCCTGATCGGCTGTGTGCTCCTGTACTGTCTGACAGGCGGCACACGGCAGTGTTACAATGTAGCGCCTATGCGCTCCATTGTAACCAATGGTGGGAACTTTCTGCTCAGCGGTGAGGTCACTTTCGGTCAACCGCTGACTACAAAGTTCCCACCATTGGTTACAATGGAGCGCATAGGCGCTACATTGTAACACTGCCGTGTGCCGCCTGTCAGACAGTACAGGAGCACACAGCCGATCAGGAGGGTGCTACAACGTAGCGCTCCCTGATTGGCTGAAGAAACCCACTTAGACATCAGTCAGAGTGGGTTTCTGGCATTCGGGGAAAGGGGGCCCATGTGAAAACATGGGTCCCCTTTCAGTGCGTGGCTCGGCTCTCCGTTTTTTTATTTTATTCAAGTACGTGGATTACAAATGGATGCTACGAGGAGCCTGGGACCCTGGATCTGGTGAGTAGAATTTATTCAACAGGTACCCCATGGATTCTACTGGAGAAGAGGACCGACCTGCGTGTGAACATAAGGTAAGTATGTATGTATATTTGTGTGGATGGATGTAATAAAACTTTACTTTCAAGGTGTGTGTGTATTGTCTTTTTTTGGGTATTTTTTTAGTAGTAGTACTACAGGTACCAGCGGGCCCGTTTTTCCGCCGCATGCTGGTACTTGTGGTTCTCCAAGTACCAGCATGTGAGGGAGGCTTGCTGGGCCTTGTAGTACTGCTACTAAAAACAATATCTTACACTTTTACAAAAAGGCTATCAGCCCCCCATCCGCAGCCCATTGGATGGGGGGGACAGCCTCGGGCTTCACCCCTGGCCCTTGGGTGGCTGGGGGGGGACCCCTTGATTGAAGGGGTCCCCACTCCCCCAGGGTACCCCGGCCAGGGGTGACTAGTTGGATATTTGATGCCACGGCCGCAGGGCACTGTATAAAAGTGACCCCCGGCTGTGGCATTATCTGTCCAGCTAGTGGAGCCCGGTGCTGGTTTTAAAAATACGGGGGACCCCTACGCTTTTTGTCCCCCGTATTTTTGGAACCAGGACCAGGCGCAGAGCCCGATGCTGGTTGCTTAAATATGGGGGAACCCCTGTCATTTTTTCCCCCCATATTTCTGCAACCAGGATCGGCTCAAAGAGCCCGAGGCTGGTTATGCTTAGGAGGGGGGACCCCACGCAATTTTTTTTCAACAAATTAACACTTTCCCACCCCTTCCCACTGATATACATGCACGGATCTCATGGATCCGTGCATGCCTATCCAATCACGGCTCAAAAAAGCAGGTCTGTTTTTTTTTAGCACTTTTTTACGAGTTGTATTTTTTCACGGCAGTGTTTTTTTTTTTTTTTTGCTTTGCACTTCTTAGTAAATGACCGAGATTCATACTTAAACAGCCGCGTTTTGACCGATGGTGTATTCATTCGTATTTTTTTTGTTGGACTTGCAAAAAAATACGAATGGCCTCATCACTGCCGTGATTTCTGCTTAGTAAATTACCGAGATGACACTTTGAAGAAAAAACGGCATCTCGGTCAAAATCGGGACCTTAGTAAATATACCCTAGTGTGTCTACATTCACACAATTCATTTATGTTTCATATACACCTTATACACACAGCCTAAAGGTCATTAAATACAATATTTTTAATAACTTTGTGTATTAAACAAAGTTTGTGTACATTGAGTAATCAAAAAAGAAAGGTTTCACTATCTCACTCTCACTCAAAAAAGTCAGTATTTCGGAATATTCCGTATTTCGGAATATTTGGATATGGGATACTCAACCTGTAATAATAAGTCAGAAGTATGTGCTCTTAATTGATGGAATGTTCAGATCTTGTTTATACCTAGATAAATGCATATAGGAAAAAAGCTATATACTGAGCTACTTCCATCTGCCCGAGATCTGTACAAACAGTGTTTGTATTAATGCGGTTTGATTTAGTTGGAATACGTGAGAGGGAGAGCCCATACACGGAATTACCTTTCTTAATTATATAATTTTCAGAAAGGTAATTCCGTGTATGGGCTCTCCCTCTCACGTATTCCACCTAAAGCAAACCGCATTAATACAAACACTGTTTGTACAGATCTCGGGCAGATGGAAGTAGCTCAGTATATAGCTATTTTCCTATATGCATTTATCTAGGTATAAACAAGATCTGAACATTCCATCAATTAAGAGCACATACTTCTGACTTATTATTATCTATTTATGTTTCAGTGTTACTGATCTGTTGAGTTTCCACGTATTAAGAGAGTAAGAATACAGACTATGGGGTATATTTACTAACATTCGTAATTTTCGGAAAAAGGTCAAAGTTCAATCACAAATGACATCGAAAGTGTAAAACTGCAACTTTTTGAATTTATTACGCCTAATTTACTAAGCTGTCGTATTCGGATTTTTCATTTGTTCCGATGTCGATGTCATTCGTGTTTTTTTCCCGTTTTTTACGGCAGTGATTAGCAAAACACTGCCGACTTTATCACAATGAATCTCGGCCGGATCTGTGTGATCCGTGCTGGGGTTCATTTTTTTTTTTTTTAAATAAACACTGTAAAACGGAGAAAAAAAATGCGTGGGGTCCCCCCTCCTAAGCATAACCAGCCTCGGGCTCTTTGAGCTCTCAGCGGTGAGGTCACTTTCGGTCAACCGCTGAGCAGAAAGTTCCCACCATTGGTTACAATGGAGCGCATAGGCGCTACATTGTAACACTGCCGTGTGCCGCCTGTCAGACAGTACAGGAGCACACAGCCGATCAGGAGGGTGCTACAACGTGGCGCTCCCTGATTGGCTGAAGAAACCCACTTAGACATCAGTCAGAGTGGGTTTCTGGCATTCGGGGAAAGGGGACCCATGTGAAAACATGGGTCCCCTTTCAGTGCGTGGCTCGGGTCTCCGTTTTATTTTTTTAATCAAGTACGTGGATTACAAAAGGATTATCCGAGGAGCCTGGTACCCTGGATCTGGTGAGTATAATTTATTCAACAGGTACCCCATGGATTCTACTGGACAAGAGGACCGACCTGCGTGTGAACATAAGGTAAGTATGTATGTATGTTTGTGTGGATGGATGTAATAAAACTTTACTTTCAAGGTGTGTGTGTATTGTCTTTTTTTGGGTATTTTTTTAGTAGTAGTACTACAGGTACCAGCGGACCCGTTTTTCTGCCGCATGCTGGTACTTGTGGTTCTCCAAGTACCAGCATGTGGGGGAGGCTTGCTGGGCCTTGTAGTACTGCTACTAAAAACAATATCTTACACTTTTACAAAAAGGCTATCAGCCCCCCATCCGCAGCCCATTGGATGGGGGGGACAGCCTCGGGCTTCACCCCTGGCCCTTGGGTGGCTGGGGGGGGGACCCCTTGATTGAAGGGGTCCCCACTCCCCCAGGGTACCCCGGCCAGGGGTGACTAGTTGGATATTTGATGCCACGGCCGCAGGGCACGGTATAAAAGTGACCACCGGCTGTGGCATTATCTGTCCAGCTAGTGGATCCCGGTGCTGGTTTTAAAAATACGGGGGACCCCTACGCTTTTTGTCCCCCGTATTTTTGGAACCAGGACCAGGCGCAGAGCCCGATGCTGGTTGCTTAAATATGGGGGAACCCCTGTCCATTTTTTTCCCATATTTCTGCAACCAGGATCGGCTCAAAGAGCCCGAGCCTGGTTTGCCTTAGGAGGGGGGACCCCACGCAATTTTATTTTAACATTTAAACTTTATTTATTTTTTAAACAAAGTGCACAATGAAGCCCAGCACGGATCTCTCAGATCCGGCCGAGATTCATTGTATTAAAGTCGGCAGTGTTTTACAAGTCACTCACGTAAAACACTGCCTAAAAAAACGAATGACATCGACATCGGAAAACCCGAAAATGCAGAATACGGCAGCTTAGTAAATTAGTCGTAATAAATTCAAAAAGTTGCAGTTTTACACTTTCGATGTCATTCGTGATTATTCTCCCACCAAATCGGGAGAATTACGAATGTTAGTAAATATACCCCACTTTGTTTAATGCACAAAGTTATAAAAAATATTGGCTAAAATGACCTTCAGGCTGTGTGTATAAGGTGTATATGTAACATAAATGCATTCTGTGCTTAGATTTAGGTCCCATCACCATGATATCTCATTATGGTATGCAATTATTCCAAAATACGGAAAAATCCGATATCCAAAATACCTCTGGTCCCAAGCATTTTGGATAAGGGATACTCAACCTGTATCTATTTATGTTTCAGTGTTACTGATCTGTTGAGTTTCCACGTATTAAGAGAGTAAGAATACAGACTATATTACCTAATTGTGTTGATATAAAAATTTTTATTATCAATAATAAGAGTGCGCCCAAAAAAGAGTCATACTTTTTCTCGTGTCTAATTTCAATTTGCTCCCTCTCTTTGACTCTGGGTGCACCGCCATACGGACCGATAAGGGATTTAGTGCCCAACAATACTGTCCACTTCTGGCCTTTATAGAATTATCACCAAATTATATACATAGGTCTGTGCAGGATCAAAAAATTTTTTCTTTTAAATAGTTCCTTCATAAGGTTTTTACATGGTTGTTAATAAAAGTTAGGTTTTAATTTACGTATAGTCCTTAACGAGTGCGCCAACAAAGAGTCTTTCTCTCTTGTCCTTGGTACATTGACTTTTAGTTAGTTTCAGTTGCTCCAAGACTATCATCGATACTTCCGGCCATCCACACATTGCGCTCAGGTTATGTAGATCTGGTCTGCATACACCGTAGGACTCTCTGCCTATAGCCAGAATCATGCATTTCACCCAACAGGTCTCTGAGGTGACCCCACAATGGCCAAAACGGCCGTCCATACTTTCTGGCAGCTGCACTGGCTCCCAAATTCCATTCCATTAGACTTGGACCCAGACACCAATGCCGTGCACAGCCATCATCAACTCTATTACCGGTAGATGGGTAGCGATACACATGACCTCCATTTTATTAATAATCCCAGTTGCGGTCACTTTAGCTAATGTCAGTAGGAGGAGGGGTATACAGACCAGCCCTCAACCAGCATGTGTGACGCTCTGAAGTGTGTGGGCCCAAGGCCAGTAGGATGGTCACATGATCACTGGCTTTCATATTCCTAGCTGTGGAGAGAGCAGGGGGTCGGACACAAATGAATCTCACTTGGAATCACTGTCAATGAAAAGCCGGCTGGTGCAGTCTAGCGCAGCACGCACACTATGAAACACTGCTACACGCAGCAAAGACGCATAAGGACACACCTATAGCAAAGTGTTGCAATGTAGTGTTACACTATAGTGTTGCACTGGGTCTACACCTGCTCCTGGCTCTGTGGTATGTTACTCCACAGAGGATTATGGTGAGGAGGTCGTCCAGTCAGATATGGATGGGATGATGGATGGGGTGTATATTGTGGACTTGGTTCTGGGGGAAGAGAAGGTGACTCAGTTGAAATATGTGAGGGCACCTACACACTGCGATGGTGGAGAACAAACAGGTACAGGTCCTACAAGATTCTGGGGCCTCACTAATGTTGATTGAGCCAGACCTGATTCCTGCATCCCAGGTGATTCCTGGACAGCATGTACGTATTGCCGCGCCTGGGGGACATCAGGCTAATATCCCCGTCGCTAAGATACATTTGGACTGGGGAGCTGATAAAGGAATCGTGGAGGTTGGAGTACTCAAGGGGCTACCAGCCAAGGTAATCCTCGGTAATGATCTGGGACAAGCACTGGTGACACACTTCGTCCAGGTGGTGACCGGAAGCCAAACACGAGCGGTGACCCAGGCAACAGATATGTAACAGAACCATCCTACCCAGACAACAATGATGAGTGACTCCAGTCCATTGTCCGGTACTTTAGATGTAGACTTGGGGGAGGTGGACCAGAGTGAGTTCCGACAGGCCCGACGAACCGACCCCTCCTGAAAAAAATTAATGAGCACAGCCGACCTGGGGATGGAAACAGCCGATGGAAGCAAGATAGTGTGGGAAGAGGAATTACTGTACCGAGTGGTCGTTCCTCCGCCCGGACAGGAAGCAGTCATGCCTACTAAACAGTTGATAGTACCTACATAATACAGAGCACAATTACTAGCTCTTGCCCATGACATCCCCGCAGCCGGCCATTTTGGCACCCATAAAACATTGTTTCGACTGTTGCGGAAAATCTTCTGACCACGGATTTCTAGAGATGTTAAGCAGTATCGGGACACCTGTGATACCTGCCAGAGACTGGGGAAGCCCCAAAAGAAAGCTTTCCTGCACCCATTACCTAGTAAAGGGGAGCCCTTTGCCCGTGTTGCCATAGACCTAGTTGGACCATTAGCTATTCCCAGTCACATGGGCAAGAAGTACATCTTAACACTGGTGGACCTTGCTACACGTTACCCTGAAGCTGTGGCCCTGTCATCCACTGACACAGAACATGTTGCACAAGCACTGATGGACATATTTAGTCGGGTCGGATATCCACAGGAAGTTGTCACAGATCAAGGGTCCCAATTCCAAGGTGAACTAATGCAAACCCTGTGGGAAAATTGGGGGGTTCGGCCTCTTCGGACCACCCCTTATCATCTGCAGACCAATGGACTCCTTTAAAGATTCAATGGAATGCTGAAAAGCTTATGTACAGTCTGAGGGGAGGGACTGGGAGAGAGCCCTGCCACAGCAATATAATATTTGCTTATCGGGAAGTATCACAAGCATTTACCGGATATTCCCCGTTTGAACTTTTTTACAGCCGGAAGGTGCGGAGGCCTCTAGAACTGGTCAAAGAGAGTTGGGAGGGAACTTTTCAGGAACTCTAGCAGCCCATTTTACAATATGTAGAGAATATGCAAAATCAGATGAGAAGATTGCTACAGTTAACCCAATAGCATGTCTGGGAATCACAAGAGAAACAAAGGGAATAGTACAATGTCCACGCTCAAGACCGCAAGTTGAATCCAGAGTAAAAAGTTTATGGTGCTTATCCCAGTGTGGAGAAACAAACTGCAAGCCACACGGGAAGGACCATATACAATGGTAAGGCACATCGGACCGGTCAATTATGTGATCGCCCTGGATAAGGGAGGGAAGTGCCTATGCACCTTCCATATAAATCGAATCAAAACTTATCGAGATTGTCAAGTAGCGGCCATGATGGTATGTTGCCCTCCGATGGAGATACCAGAAACTGATCCGTTGCCTGGCCTTACGGGAGCTGCTAAACAGAATAAGAGAGTGTAATCAGTCCAGGTGGGACAACAATCGAATACAGCCCAACAGCAAGAGATGCAGAGGATATTAGAGGCTGAACAAGCCCAGTTTTCATGTCAACCTGGTTGAACTCACCTGACCACTCACCATGTGAACACTGGGAGCAGTAAGCCCATCTGACAAGTCACTTATCAAATGACCCCAGATGTTATGAGACAGGTAAAGACTGAGATCAAGGAGATGATAGCTTTGGGGGTCATCATAATATCTAAAAGCCCATGGGCCGCTGGGGTCGTGTTGTTTCCCATGAAAGATGGGACAACACGGTTTTGCATGGACTATAGCAACTAGAATAAACTAACCACAACTGACGCTTATCCTATGCCCCCTGTCAACGAGCTACTGGACAGAATTGGAGGGGCCAAGTTTGTCTCGATGCTGGACTTAAGCAAGGGTTCCTGGAAATCCCACTCACCAAAGAAGTGCAGGAGCTTCTGCCTTCGCCCCTGCCACGTTCCAGCGAATGGTGAATGACCTACTAGAGGGGTGTCAAGACTACGCACAAGCCTACCTAGATGATATCACCATCTTCAGCCATACCTGTGCAGACCATTTAACTCATGTGGCTCACCATACACCCAGATAAATGTCAGATGGGGATGGCTGAGGTTCAGTACCTAGAACATCGGGTTGGAGGAGGCTCTATTAGACCATATCTGGCAAAAGGTGGAGGCTACTGTCAATTGGCCCCGACCTGTCAGCTAGAAGCAAGTGCAGGCCTTCCTTGGAGTTGCTGGCTATTACAGAAAATTCATACCACATTACAGTACCGAGGCAAAGGCTCTAACGGACTTGACCAAAAAGAGATATGCTCGGGAGATTGAATGGACCATTGAGTGTGAGCAGCCCTTACCCATCTTAACCCTGCTGTACTGTTTGGGTCTATGTAACTTGAAATTAAATTTGTTTTGTGTCAGTTTATTATTTATATAATAATGATTTCCATATTTTATAACTTTAATTTTCTTTTTATTATTTTTTGCAAGTTAGGAGTAGTTAGTACTAATGTAGTGTTCAGGTCAATATGACCTGTTGTGAATATTATACTAGTGAGTGACCGTAATTGTTTAGAAACACATTACTTCAACAATAAAAACTATGAATACAGTGTCCGTACAATGGGGAAGACATGGAAATGAAACCGTCGCTACAACTCCATATGGTCTTTCAAAAAAATGAACAAATAAAATGGGAACTTGCTCCTCCTCGTCATCCTGCTCGATATCCCTTGTTTGAATAATAATGAAAAGTGTAATTTTATTATGCGGGTAATATTGACCCGAACAGTACATGAGTATAGAAGATCCGAGCAGAGCAGCAGGGTCAAAAGACACGCTGACTTGAGCCCCAGTGTTGGCTGCCCCTGACTACAATAGAAAGTTTGTTGTGCAGACAGACGCTTCAGGGTGTGGACTTGAGGCAGTGTTGTGCCAGGTGGGAGAAGATGGTAGGGAACTCCCAATCGTGTATCTATCTCGTAAGCTAGCTGACCGAGAGATAGCCTATCGAGAAGGAGTGTCTAGCCACAGTCTGGGCCTTAAAGAAACTGCAACCGTATCTCTGTGGTAAATAATTCACTAATGTTACTGACTATAACCCGTTAAATTGGCTAAATAGAACCTCGGGGGAAAATGGGAGGTTGTTGAGGTGGAGTTTGGCGTTACAAGGTTTCAACTTTTCCATTTCTTACAAAAAGAGACGAGACTATCACAACGCTGACGGGTTATCCAGACGTGAGGAATCAAATGCCAAACTTTGCAGACTTTTGGGCTGAGACAACAGTCAGGACTCCTACATTGGGACCATGCCTGTCTCCTCGATATAAGTAGGGGGAGATATGTGAGGAGGCAAGGGAAAAGGAAAGAGTTAATCCTATGGCCCAAGTTATGTGCTCAATGTGAGGATACAGGGTTCTTCTAATCACTCAGAAACAGGGCCGATGAAACCAAAGTGATGGTTTATTTCTCGCCACACACAGGAGTAGATAATTCACAGGAAACAGGTAAGTATAGCCCAGAAACAGTATACAGGTAGCAGTCCAGATAGTAAGTCCCAGTAGAGGATTTAGGTCCACAGCAATTCCACGCAGAAGTTCCAGATAAACAGGTCCACACAGCAGAACTATCATTGAGTCCACAGCAGTGATAGCAGATTAGTCCATGCAGTAGTAAGTACATATAAGTCCACACAGCACTGGTGATGCGTTCCACAAGGTACCCTGGCAGAGAATCACCCCTTACCCAGAGTCCTGCGACTAACATCCGGAGCTGACCTGCACAACCTCTTTTAAAACCTTCCAAATGCCCATCATGCCGCGCTCACCTGGGGAGGAGATGCAGGTTCCTGATTGGTGGTATCCCACCTCAGGTATCTCTCTACTCCCTCCCACAGCTGACCTTCTCCTGCTGACCACATTCTGGGTCAGGCTCCGAGTTGTCTGTGAGAGCCCAGGGTTTAACAAAGGAAAGTAAATATAAGGAACAATGACAGGGAAATTGGTTTAAGTCCTGATTGTCCCCTGTGGAGGGGCATCTTCAAAGAGGCATTACCTGGACCTCAAATCTGTTTCCTGTGTGACCATATAAGGATCATAGATGGGTTACACAGGATTATCCATGATAACTTGTAACCTCATACACAGAATGGCATCCTCATAACATAACATGACAGCACTAGGTGCCAGGTCACAGCACACCTGTATTTACCTGAGTAATACCTCATACACAGACTGGCATCCTCCTACAATAACATAACATGACAGCACTAGGTGCCAGGTCACAGCACACCTGTATTTACCTGAGTAACACCTCATACACAGACTGGCATCCTCCTACAATAACATAACATGACAGCACTAGGTGCCAGGTCACAGCCCACCTGTATTTACCTGAGTAATACCTCATACACAGAATGGTATCCTCGTACAATAACATAACACAACAGTACTATGTGCCAGGTCACAGCACACCTGTATTTACCTGAGTAATACCTCATACACAGACTGGCATCCTCCTACAATAACATAACATGACAGCACTATGTGCCAGGTCACAGCACACCTGTATTACCTGAGTAATACCTCATACACAGACTGGCATCCTCCTACAATAACATAACATGACAGTACTATGTGCCAGGTCACAGCACACCTGTATTACCTGAGTAATACCTCATACACAGACTGGCATCCTCCTACAATAACATAACATGACAGCACTAGGTGCCAGGTCACAGCACACCTGTATTTACCTGAGTAATACCTCATACACAGACTGGCATCCTCCTACAATAACATAACATGACAGCACTAGGTGCCAGGTCACAGCACACCTGTATTTACCTGAGTAATACTTCATACACAGACTGGCATCCTCCTACAATAACATAACATGACATGACAGCACTAGGTGCCAGGTCACAGCCCACCTGTATTTACCTGAGTAATACCTCATACACAGAATGGTATCCTCGTACAATAACATAACACGACAGTACTATGTGCCAGGTCACAGCACACCTGTATTTACCCGAGTAATACCTCATACACAGACTGGCATCCTCCTACAATAACATAACATGACAGCACTATGTGCCAGGTCACAGCACACCTGTATTACCTGAGTAATACCTCATACACAGACTGGCATCCTCCTACAATAACATAACATGACAGTACTATGTGCCAGGTCACAGCACACCTGTATTACCTGAGTAATACCTCATACACAGACTGGCATCCTCCTACAATAACATAACATGACAGCACTAGGTGCCAGGTCACAGCACACCTGTATTTACCTGAGTAATACTTCATACACAGACTGGCATCCTCCTACAATAACATAACATGACAGCACTAGGTGCCAGGTCACAGCCCACCTGTATTTATCTGAGTAACACCTCATACACAGACTGGCATCCTCCTACAATAACATAACATGACAGCACTAGGTGCCAGGTCACAGCACACCTGTATTTACCTGAGTAACACCTCATACACAGACTGGCATCCTCCTACAATAACATGACATGACAGCACTAGGTGCCAGGTTACAGCACACCTGTATTTACCTGAGTAACACCTCATACACAGACTGGTATCCTCCTACAATAACATAACATGACAGCACTAGGTGCCAGGTCACAGTACACCTGTATTACCTGAGTAACACCTCATACACAGACTGGCATCCTCCTACAATAACATAACATGACAGCACTATGTGCCAGGTCACAGCACACCTGTATTTACCTGAGTAACACCTCATACACAGACTGGTATCCTCTTACAATAACATAACATGACAGCACTATATGCCAGGTCACAGCACACCTGTATTTACCTGAGTAATACCTCATGCACAGACTGGCATCCTCCTACAATAAAATAACATGACAGCACTAGGTGCCAGGTCACAGCACACCTGTATTTACCTGAGTAACACCTCATACACAGACTGGCATCCTCCTACAATAACATAACATGACAGCACTAGGTGCCAGGTCACAGCACACCTGTATTTACCTGAGTAACACCTCATACACAGACTGGCATCCTCCTACAATAACATAACATGACAGCACTAGGTGCCAGGTCACAGCACACCTGTATTTACCTGAGTAACACCTCATACACAGACTGGCATCCTCCTACAATAACATAACATGACAGCACTAGGTGCCAGGTCACAGCACACCTGTATTTACCTGAGTAACACCTCATACACAGACTGGTATCCTCTTACAATAACATAACATGACAGCACTATATGCCAGGTCACAGCACACCTGTATTTACCTGAGTAATACCTCATGCACAGACTGGCATCCTCCTACAATAAAATAACATGACAGCACTAGGTGCCAGGTCACAGCACACCTGTATTTACCTGAGTAACACCTCATACACAGACTGGCATCCTCCTACAATAACATAACATGACAGCACTAGGTGCCAGGTCACAGCACACCTGTATTTACCTGAGTAACACCTCATACACAGACTGGCATCCTCCTACAATAACATAACATGACAGCACTAGGTGCCAGGTCACAGCACACCTGTATTTACCTGATAATACCTCATACACAGACTGGCATCCTCCTACAATAACATAACATGACAGCACTAGGTGCCAGGTCACAGCACACCTGTATTTACCCGAGTAACACCTCATACACAGACTGGCATCCTCCTACAATAACATAACATGACAGCACTAGGTGCCAGGTCACAGCACACCTGTATTTACCTGAGTAACACCTCATACACAGACTGGCATCCTCCTACAATAACATAACATGACAGCACTAGGTGCCAGGTCACAGCACACCTGTATTTACCAGAGTAATACCTCATACACAGACTGGCATCCTCCTACAATAACATAACATGACAGCACTATATGCCAGGTCACAGCACACCTGTATTTACCTGAGTAATACCTCATACACAGACTTGCATCCTCCTACAATAACATAACATGACAGCACTAGGTGCCAGGTCACAGCACACCTGTATTTACCTGAGTAACACCTCATACACAGACTGGCATCCTCCTACAATAACATAACATGACAGCACTAGGTGCCAGGTCACAGCACACCTGTATTTACCTGAGTAACACCTCATACACTATACTGGAGACATTATGTGTATCTGGCACTATACTGGAGACATTAGGTTTATCTGACACTATACTGGAGACATTATGTGTATCTGGCACTATACTGGAGACATTATGTGTATCTGGCACTATACTGGAGACATTATGTGTATCTGGCACTATACTGGAGACATTATGTGTATCTGGCACTATACTGGAGAGATTATGTGTATCTGACACTATACTGGAGACATTATGTGTATCTGGCACTATACTGGAGACATTGGGGGAAATTTACTAAGCTCCCGATTTTGACCGAGATGCCGTTTTTTCATCAAAGTGTCATCTCGGTAATTTACTAAGCAATAATCACGGCAGTGATGAGGGCATTCGTAATTTTTTGCAAGTCCAAGAAAAAAATTACGAATGAATACACCATCGGTCAAAACGCGGCTGTTTAAGTATGAATCTCGGTCATTTACTAAGAAGTGCAAAGCAAAAAAAAAACCAAACACTGCCGTGAAAAATTACAACTCGTAAAAAAGTGCTAAAAAAAACCAGACCTTTTTTTTTTATTCGTGATTGGATAGGCATGCACGGATCCATGAGATCCGTGCATGTATATCAGTGGGAAGGGGTGGGAAAGTGCTTATTTTTTCAAAAAAAATTGCGTGGGGTCCCCCCTCCTAAGCATAACCAGCCTCGGGCTCTTTGAGCCGATCCTGGTTGCAGAAATATGGTGAAAAAATTGACAGGGGTTCCCCCATATTTAAGCAACCAGCATCGGGCTCTGCGCCTGGTCCTGGTTCCAAAAATACGGGGGACAAAAAGAGTAGGGGTCCCCCGTATTTTTAAAACCAGCACCGGGCTCCACTAGCTGGACAGATAATGCCACAGCCGGGGGTCACTTTGATATAGTGCCCTGCGGCCGTGGCATCAAAAATCCAACTAGTCACCCCTGGCCGGGGTACCCTGGGGGAGTGGGGACCCCTTCAATCAAGGGGTCCCCCCCCCAGCCACCCAAGGGCCAGGGGTGAAGCCCGAGGCTGTCCCCCCCCATCCAATGGGCTGCGGATGGGGAGGCTGATAGCCTTTTGTGATAATGAAAAGATATTGTTTTTAGTAGCAGTACTACAAGTCCCAGCAAGCCTCCCCCGCATGCTGGTACTTGGAGAACCACAAGTACCAGCATGCGGCGGAAAAACGGGCCCGCTGGTACCTGTAGTACTACTACTAAAAAAATACCCAAAAAAACACAAGACACACACACCGTGAAAGTATAATTTTATTACATCCATACACACATACATACATACTTACCTTATGTTCCCACACAGGTCGGTCCTCTTCTCCAGTAGAATCCAAGGGGTACCTGTTGAATAAATTCTACTCACCAGATCCAGGGGTCCAGGGTCCTCGGGGAATCCAGGTGTAATCCACGTACTTGAAAAAAAAAAAAACCCGCAGAGCCGAGCCACGCACTAAAAGGGGACCCATGTTTGCACATGGATCCCCTTTTCCCGACTGCCAGAAACCCAATCTGACTGATGTCTAAGTGGGTTTCTTCAGCCAATCAGGGAGTGCCACGTTGTAGCACTCTCCTGATCGGCTGTGTGCTCCTGTACTGAGTGACAGGCGGCACACGGCAGTGTTACAATGTAGCGCCTATGCGCTCCATTGTAACCAATGCTGGGAACTTTCTGCCCTGCGGTTGACCTAAAGTGACGTCACCGCTGAGCAGAAAGTTCCCACCATTGGTTACAATGGAGCGCATAGGCGCTACATTGTAACACTGCCGTGTGCCGCCTGTCACTCAGTACAGGAGCACACAGCCGATCAGGAGAGTGCTACAACGTGGCACTCCCTGATTGGCTGAAGAAACCCACTTAGACATCAGTCAGAGTGGGTTTCTGGCAGTCGGGAAAAGGGGATCCATGTGCAAACATGGGTCCCCTTTTAGTGCGTGGCTCGTGTGTCCGTTTTGTTATTTTTTTCAAGTACGTGGATTACACCTGGATTCCCCGAGGACCCTGGACCCCTGGATCTCGTGAGTATAATTTCTTCAACAGGTACCCCTTGGATTCTACTGGAGAAGAGGACCGACCTGCGTGGGAACATAAGGTAAGTATGTATGTATGTGTGTATGTATGTAATAAAATTATACTTTCACGGTGTGTGTGTCTTGTGTTTTTTTGGGTATTTTTTTAGTAGTAGTACTACAGGTACCAGCGGGCCCGTTTTTCCGCTGCATGCTGGTACTTGTGGTTCTCCAAGTACCAGCATGCGGGGGAGGCTTGCTGGGACTTGTAGTACTGCTACTAAAAACAATATCTTTTCTTTTACAACAAAGGCTATCAGCTCCCCCATCCGCAGCCCATTGGATGGGGGGGGGACAGCCTCGGGCTTCACCCCTGGCCCTTGGGTGGCTGGGGGGGGGGACCCCTTGATTGAAGGGGTCCCCACTCCCCCAGGGTACCCCGGCCAGGGGTGACTAGTTGGATTTTTGATGCCACGGCCGCAGGGCACTATATAAAAGTGACCCCCGGCTGTGGCATTATCTGTCCAGCTAGTGGAGCCCGGTGCGGATTTTAAAAATACGGGGGACCCCTACTCTTTTTGTCCCCCGTATTTTTGGAACCAGGACCAGGCGCAGAGCCCGATGCTGGTTGCTTAAATATGGGGGAACCCCTGTCCATTTTTTCCCCATATTTCTGCAACCAGGATCGGCTCAAAGAGCCCGAGGCTGGTTATGCTTAGGAGGGGGGACCCCACGCAATTTTTTTTTAAATATTTGACAGTGTTTAATTTAAAAAAAAAAAAAAAATGAACCCCAGCACGGATCACACAGATCCGGCCGAGATTCATTGTAAAAAAGTCGGCAGTGTTTTGCTAATCACTGCCGTAAAAAACAAAAAAAAAACACGAATGACATCGACATCGGAAGAAAAGAAAAACCCGAATACGACAGCTTAGTAAATTAGTCGTAATCAATTCAAAAAGTTGCAGTTTTACACTTTCGATGTCATTCGTGATTGAACTTTGACCTGAAACGGGAAAATACGAATCTTAGTAAATTTACCCCATTGTGTGTATCTGACACTATACTGGAGACATTATGTGTATCTGGCACTATACTGGAGACATGTGTATCTGGCACTATACTGGAGACATTATGTGTATCTGACACTATACTGGAGACATTATGTGTATCTGGCACTATACTGGAGACATTGTGTGAATCTGACACTATACTGGAGACATTATGTGTATCTGGCACTATACTGGAGACATTATGTGTATCTGACACTATACTGGAGACATTAGGTTTATCAGACACTATACTGGAGACATTATGTGTATCTTGCACTATACTGGAGACATTATGTGTATCTGACATTATACTGGAGACACTATGTGTATCTGACATTATACTGGAGACATTATGTGTATCTAACACTATACTGGAGACATTATGTGTATCTGACACTATACTGGAGACATTGTGTGTATCTGGCACTATACTGGAGACTTTGTGTGTATCTGACACTATACTGGAGACATTATGTGTATCTTGCACTATACTGGAGACATTATGTGTATCTTGCACTATACTGGAGACATTATGTGTATCTGACATTATACTGGAGACATTATGTGTATTTGACACTATGCTGGAGACATTACGTGTATCTGGCACTATACTGAAGACATTGTGTGTATCTGGCACTATACTGGAGACATTCCGTGTATCTGGCACTACACTGAAGATATTGTGTGTATCTGGCACTATACTGAAGACATTGTGTGTATCTGGCACTATACTGGAGACATTGTGTGTATCTGGCACTATACTGAAGACATTGTGTGTATCTGGCACTACACTGAAGACATTGTGTGTATCTGGCACTATACTGAAGACATTATGTGTATCTGGCACTATACTGAAGACATTGTGTGTATCTGGCACTATACTGGAGACATTGTGTGTAAGGAACACTACTGTAGCTGTTTTGTGTAAGGCTGCTAATTGTGTGTGTAGAGGGGGTGAGAAAATATATTTATTTATAGTTTGATAATATGAAGTTACGAGACCACGCCCACTTTTCCAGTAGCGTGCACGCATAGTTTTTTTTTTTTTTTTCGGGGGGGGGGGGGGGGGGGGGGGGGGGCACTTTTACATTTTCTCGCTCAGGGTGCTACTAGTCCTGGAGCCGGCCCTGCGGCACACCTATTGGGTGTACTAATACCTGTGCCTCTGGCACAACGGGGCAGGGAGTACCTTCCACCTCCCCCCCTTGCACAAGGAACAGCTGACTAAAGGCAGGCCAATGTCGGGGTTCTGCCCCCAGCACTTCCGCAACTCTGTCCAGTCCTTCCTTCCTCAAACCCCAACTAAGGGGCGGGTAAATTTCTGTACAACATGTGGGCTCAATTCCCAGTGCTGAGGATGGACCCTCCCTCAGGAACAGTTCCGCTGGTGGCTGCAGGGGAGTCACCAGCACAGGCTGGTCCTGTGCCAGTGCCCCACCTCAAAAGCCAGTATCTCACCTGCAGCTCGTTCTGCGCACACCTCCTCCTGGATAACCTTCTCCCCCACCAGTCCTGTTCCAGTGACCCCCCTCACCTGCAGCTCCTTCTGCGCACTCCTCCTCCTGGATAACCTTCTCCCCCACCAGTCCTGTGCCAGTGCCCCCCCTCACCTGCAGCTCGTTCTGCTCACACCTCCTCCTGGATAACCTTCTCCCCCACCAGTCCTGTTCCAGCGCTCCCCCCTCAAAAGCCAGTATCTCACCTGCAGCTCGTTCTGCGCACTCCTCCTCCTGGATAACCTCCTCCCCCGCCAGTCCTGTTCCAGCGCTCCCCCTCCTAAGCCAGTATCTCACCTGCAGCTCGTTCTGCGCACACCTCCTCCTGGATAACCTCCTCCCCCGCCAGGGGTTTTATCAACTGAAGCTTCCACAATCATCTCCACAACTTGCTCTTGCTCTGCAGATGGAAGGGGAGCGGGTTGCACTGTGCCTTCACCCTGGTAAAGAAGACAAGGTAACAAGCGGCATCTCCCAACCTCCACTTGATCTTTAGTTGCTTGGGCCTGGCTTAAGGCAGGCGCATCCCATGGCACATAGTTATAGTCCACAACACTTTCACAGGTATTACGGTGGTGCAACACATCCTTTTCTGGTTCCTGCTCTGATATTATGGTAACAGTCTCTGCTACCAATGTCACTTTTGAATCACAGGGTACGTACCAGTATTCACATCGCAGCTCCTCATTCTCCAAATCGTTAAAATGGAATAATCCTTCATAATCTTCTTGTGGAGTTAGGGTAGCAGGAGATACACAGGGCATTTTCTCATCAGCCTTCTTCAGTGAAATATATGGGGCTGCCATCGCCAATCCATCATGATGAGCCTCTTCCAGCTGAATAAGCTGGGCATCCTGGAGCAAGAGGCCATCCGTGACTGGTATGTTTGTAGTCGGGGAGTGGAACAATACTCCCCCATCCATGGTGATCTCTTGGGCACAGTCTTCATTGATTCCCTGGCAGCTGGTTACTAGGTCAACATCTTCCACCTCAGTAACAGGGAAGGTGTAGCGTAGTTCCTCCTGGGATGCCTGTATTGTGGTCATAGCCTTCACTTCAGCGCTAGCCTCTCCCAGCATAGTACACCGGGCAACTGCTTCCCTTGGGTGTGGGTGAATCTGTTGCAGACGGTGCCTTTCTGCATCCACCCTGCAATGCTGGGGTATCCAGGAGCCCCTGATACATTGCCTCTTCCTCTGCCACAATGAAGCACTCCTCCAGACACTCCAGCTGTTCCCACACACTCATCCCTGGGCCGAGATGGAGGATCCACGTCCGGTAATCGGTGAACGCTTTTGTTGGATCCCGCTGATCCTGGAGATTAAGCTGGAGGATTTCCCTGCGAGTGCATAATTGGAAAGGGATGCCTCGCAGCTGGCATTCTGCTATCAGCTCCTCCATGCTCATTTCTTCCAATGTGGTTATGGTCCCCGTTGACAATGACTCTTCTCCCTTGGTAACAGGCACTTGTAAGGTGGACCCCTCATTCATCTGCCCGGGTGGCAGCGGCCCCATTTTGGATATTTCCTCTGGCTGTAACCCAGAAGATAACTGATTCTGGACTTGCCCTTCAGCCTCAGAATATTGACTTCTCTGTATAACTTGGGTCACTGTAGCACTCACTTCCTCTGTGAATTCTACAAACTCTGGCTCCCCCAGCAGATTCCATGAGGCTGCCTCACTTTTACAGTGCAGGAATGCATCCCCCAGGTAACACAACTTGTCCTGTATGCTGGATACTCTCCAGCCACTGATCATCCGCCTAGCTTCATTCCAGTACTCCCAAATGTACTGCATCTTTATAGCACTCAATAACAGATCCGGCTTACCAGCCTGCCGATACACCGACATACCTCCATCCACGAGCTCCACTGCCCTGGGAGACTTGAGGCGTTAATTTTCTTTCCTTGGAAACATTTTATTTTGCACAGGACTGACACCTGCTCACTTGTTACCACCTCACTGCAGATCATCTTGCATTACATATGGCCTGATCCTCTGTTCTCTGCTGGGCCTTCACGCTTCCTGCGGTCGTTGTTTGGTGTCTGAATGATCCCACCACTGCCGCCAAATGTGAGGATACGGGGTTCTTCTAATCACTCAGACACAGAGCCGATGAAACCAAAGTGATGGTTTATTTCTCACCACACACAAGAATAGATATCACACAGGAAACAGGTAAGTATAGCCCAGAAACAGTATACAGGTAGCAGTCCAGATACTCAGCCCCTGTAGAGATTTTAGGTCCACAGCAATTCCACACAGAAGTTCCAGATAAACAGGTCCACACAGCAGAACTATCACTGAGTCCACACAGCAGTGATAGCAGATTAGTCCACAGGAGAATACGTGCAAGTCCTCACAGCACTGGTGATGCGTTCCACAAGGTACCCTGGCAGAGAATCACCCCTTAGCCAGAGTCCTGCAACTACCATGAGGAGCTGACCTGCGCAACCTCTTTTAAAACCTTCCAAATGCCCATCAATCCGTGCTCACCCGGGTAGGATACACAGGTTCCTGATTGGTGGGATCCCACCTCAGGTATCTCCCTACTCCCTCCCACAGCTGGCCTTCTCCTGCTGACCACATGCCGGGTCAGGCTGCAAGATGTTGTGAGAGCCCAAGGTTTAACAAAGGACAGTAAACAGAAGGAACAATGACAGGGAAATTGGTTTAAGTCCTGATTGTCCCCTGTGGAGGAGAAGATTCAGAGAGACATAACCTGGCCCCCATGTTTACTTCTTGTGTGACCATATAAGGATCATAGATGGGTTAAACAGGATTATCCATAACTTGTAACCTCATACACAGAATGGTATCCTCATAATAACATGGCAGCACTAGGTGCCAGGTCACAGCCCACCTGTATTTACCCAAGTAAGATTATAAATTCAGAATATATAGGCTAATGAATGAACACGCACATGGGGTAATAGGGACACGAGCCAGAAAGACATGGGATCTGTGGGCTAAAAAGTACATTAGTCGCTACAGAGACTGAAACATCAAAAATACAGTTTTATCCTCTGCCTCATATCTTTACACTCTTAAAACAGCTAGACTCACTGGAGGTTGCTGGGAGAAAGACTGTTGTGGGGTGGTGATGGTCCACAGCTAGATTCACTGGAGGTTGCTGGGAGAAATAGACTGTTGTGGGGTGGTGATGGTCCACAGCTAGACTCACTGTATGTTGCTGGGAGAAAGATACTGTGTTGTGGGGAGGTGATGCTCCACAGCTAGAGTCACTGGAGGTTGCTGGGAAAAAGAGACTGTGTGTGGAGGTGATGGTGCACAGCTAGACTC
This sequence comes from Pseudophryne corroboree, assembly GCF_028390025.1. Lineage (NCBI taxonomy): Eukaryota > Metazoa > Chordata > Amphibia > Anura > Myobatrachidae > Pseudophryne > Pseudophryne corroboree. The sequence continues at coordinate 1,189,784 of NC_086444.1, forward strand.
ACTGGAGGTTGCTGGGAGAAAGAGACTGTGTGTAGGGAAGTGATGGTGCACAACTAGACTCACTGTAAGTTGCTGGGAGAAAGACTGTTGTGGGGAGGTGATGGTGCACAGCTAGACTCACTGGAGGTTGCTGGGAGAAAGAGACAGTTTTGGGAAGGTGATGGTGCACAGCTAGACTCACTGGAGGTTGCTGGGAAAAAGAGACCTAGTTGTGGGGAGGTGATGGTGCACAGCTAAACTCACTGGAGGATGCTGGGAGAAAGAGACCGTGTTGTGGGGAGGTGATGGTGCACAGCTAGACTCACTGGAGGATGCTGGGAGAAAGAGACTGTGTTGTGGCGAGGTGATTGTGCACAGCTAAACTCACTGGAGGTTGCTGGGAGAAAGAGACTGTGTTGTGGGGAGGTGATGGTGCACAGCTAGACTCACTGGAGGTTGCTGGGAGAAAGAGACTGTGTTGTGGGGTGGTGATGGTCCACAGCCAGACTCACTGGAGGTTGCTGGGAGAAAGAGACTGTGTTGTGGGGAGGTGATGGTCCACAGCTAGACTCACTGGAGGTTGCTGGGAGAAAAATACTGTGTTGTGGGGAGGTGATGGTCCACAGCTAGACTCACTGGAGGTTGCTGGGAAATGAGACTGTTGTGGGGAGGTGATGGTCCACAGCTAGACTCACTGGAGGTTGCTGGGCGAAAGATACGGCATTGTGGGGAAGTGATGGCGCACAACTAGACTCACTGTAAGTTGCTGGGAGAAAGACTGTTGTGGGGAGGTGATGGTGCACAGCTAGACTCAAGGAGGTTGCTGGGAGAAAAAGACTGTGTTGTGGGGAGGTGATGGTCCACAGCTAGACTCACTGGAGGTTGCTGGGAAAAGAGACTGTTATGGAGAGGTGATGGTGCACAGCTAGACTCACTGGAGGTTGCTGGGAGAAAGAGACAGTTTTGGGAAGGTGATGGTGCACAGCTAGACTCACTGGAGGTTGCTGGGAAAAGAGACTGTTATGGAGAGGTGATGGTGCACAGCTAGACTCACTGGAGGATGCTGGGAGAAAGAGACTGTGTGTGGGGAGGTGATGGTGCACAGCTAGACTCACTGGAGGTTGCTGGGAGACAGAGTGTTGTGGGGATGTGATGGTGCACAGCTAGACTCACTGGAGGTTGCTGGGAGAAAGAGACTGTGTTGTGGGGAGGTGATGGTGCACAGCTAGACTCACTGGAGGTTGCTGGGAGACAGAGTGTTGTGGGGATGTGATGGTGCACAGCTAGACTCACTGGAGGTTGCTGGGAAAAAGAGACTGTGTTGTGGGGAGGTGATGGCCCACAGCTAGACTCACTGGAGGTTGTTGGGAAAAAGAGACTGTGTTGTGGGGAGGTGATGGTGCACAGCTAGACTCACTGGAGGATGCTGGGAGAAAGAGACTGTGTGTGGGGAGGTGATGGTGCACAGCTAGACTCACTGGAGGTTGCTGGGAGACAGAGTGTTGTGGGGATGTGATGGTGCACAGCTAGACTCACTGGAGGTTGCTGGGAAAAAGAGACTGTGTTGTGGGGAGGTGATGGCCCACAGCTAGACTCACTGGAGGTTGTTGGGAAAAAGAGACTGTGTTGTGGGGAGGTGATGGTGCACAGCTAGACTCACTGGAGGATGCTGGGAGAAAGAGACTGTGTGTGGGGAGGTGATGGTGCACAGCTAGACTCACTGGAGGTTGCTGGGAGACAGAGTGTTGTGGGGATGTGATGGTGCACAGCTAGACTCACTGGAGGTTGCTGGGAGAAAGAGACTGTGTTGTGGGGAGGTGATGGTGCACAGCTAGACTCACTGGAGGTTGCTGGGAAAAAGAGACTGTGTTGTGGGGAGGTGATGGCCCACAGCTAGACTCACTGGAGGTTGTTGGGAAAAAGAGACTGTGTTGTGGGGAGGTGATGGCCCACAGCTAGACTCACTGGAGGTTGTTGGGAAAAAGAGACTGTGTTGTGGGGAGGTGATGGCCCACAGCTAGACTCACTGGAGGTTGTTGGGAAAAAGAGACTGTGTTGTGGGGAGGTGATGGTGCACAGCTAGACTCACTGGAGGATGCTGGGAGAAAGAGACTGTGTTGTGGGGAGGTGATGGTGCACAGCTAGAGTCACTGGAGGTGGCTGGGAGAAAGACTGTGTGTGTGTGTGGAGGTGAGGGTGCACAGCTAGACTCACTGGAGGTTGAGGTGTCCTCCCCGCTCAGTGTCATCAGTGACTAGCCACTCTGTGTGCCCTGCTACAGCTGTCATTGCTGCCCAGGACTGGGAGAGATATAGAGCAGCTGGTAAGTACTTTGCTGAACTCTGAGTGGAAATTATTAGTATAATCCTGCTTGCTGGTCACTGGATTTCTGGGTCTCCCTGAATAAAGATCACCTTGCTTTCATTATAACCCGCTCCACAGTGTGATCCCTGAACCCCAGGATACCCAGGTCACCCGGTATCCTCACATTTGGTGTGAGTGCCCAGCCAGGTCCCATACAGCTCTCCTAAGGTTAGGTGTTATTATTAGCTAAAAATGTATCAAAGTCGCAACTCTATGTGACTAGGATGCACAAGGAGACTGTACTTAGTAATGTGATACATGACACTTGTATATCTGTGTGTGGCTGATTCTCTGAGTCTACACAAAGTGCTACAATGTAGCAGCCAAAGCTATTTTCTGATACAAGTTCAGTAGTGCTCCGTATACAGCCTCAGTCACACACAGTATACAGGAGTCATATATCACATTACTCAGCGCAGTCTCCTGCTGTGTCCTAGTCACATTGTGCTCCGTATACAGCCTCAGTCACACACAGTATACAGGAGTCATATATCACATTACTCAGCGCAGTCTCCTGGTGCATCCTAGTCACATTGTGCTCCGTATACAGCCTCAGTCACACACAGTATACAGGAGTCATATATCACATTACTCAGCGCAGTCTCCTGGTGCATCCTAGTCACATTGTGCTCCGTATACAGCCTCAGTCACACACACAGTATACAGGTGTCATACATCACATTACTCAGTGCAGTCTCCTGGTGTGTCCTAGTCACATTGTGCTCCGTATACAGCCTCAGTCACGCACAGTATACAGGTGTGTCAAAGTCAGAAAAATATCATGCTACACGTTGCCATATATTCACCTCATGCGCGTGCCTGCTGCACGTGCACATTCTCTCCCGTGCGTGCGGATACTCGCAGCCGCGTGATGGCGCCTCGGCCATGCGCTCGAGCGCGTGGTATGTGCATTTACGGTAGAGTTTGTGTGCGTCTAGCGGGCGACTCAATCGTTAAATAATAAAACCAAATAGTACGTTTTATAGATAATGTTCCACTTAATAATGACTGTAAGTTGGTTTAATGTAAATGGTCGCTGGACAGAGGAATTCCTCTTTGTATGGTACGGAGGGTCAGACAGGGTTTGAACAGCTGTGTCTGGTACCTAACTAAAGAACATTTTATTAGAAACAATCCGGTGCTGGTTAGGTAAAGATTAATCGCTCCTGTGTATAGATATGGCCATTAGTATTTTCTGGACATTTACTATATTTGCGATTCATTACCCATGCGGCGGGAATCTTCAGATTCCCTCCCACCTGAGCAGTTTGATATAGTCACAGCCCACCTGTTCAAACTAACCTATGACCTTTTGTTATGATACGAGGAGACATTCCTGTGTCAAATGAACAATGAGATTATAGGTCCCTTTGTAGTATACTGTACTCAGTGTATATAAGATCAGCCAGCCTGGACAGCTCAGTCTCTCTCACTCCACAAACGGTTTTCATATTGACTAACTCGGAGCTGGTACCAGAAAGCTGCGCAGCGATCATTCCCAGTGTGTGTAAGTAATTCTCTGTAATCATCTCGCTCTTTGTTTGTATTGGCCACATTCTCTCTCTCTGTTTAGTATAAGATTGTAACGTTATTGTATATTTCTGTCTAGATAATCTGTTAGAATTATATGTTAGCTTGTAGTGTATGACTTGTGAACTGTTTACCTTTTTCGATATAACTAAAAGCTTGTTAGTAAAGGTGTTGGATCCTTAGCACGGTATTGTGTGTTCATTACATTGCAGTGGGTAATAGGAGCGTCTCGATCGCTCAAACAGCTTTAGTGTTAATCAGGTTAAGCAGCGTTATATCGCTACAGTGTTTCAGAACAAGGTTTACAACATAAGAGTATCCTTTCTGTGTGTTACATTCAAGGTTTACTGATTATCATCTTGTGAGCGTCTGCGCCGCTCGTGATCTCCTCGTGGTCCCGAGCGTCAGCTACGCTGGTAGCGTAGCATTACGGTAGTCGCTCGCCTATAGCGTGCTCGACACCAAGCGTAAGCTGTGAGCGAGCGTGCCGCATGTGCGTCTCGATGACGGCCGAGCGTATGCTACGCTAAGTGCGTACCCTTACGGTACCCCATACACCAATTGCGTATTAAGTCTCTTACCCATATAGTGAAGGTTATAAGGTAATTAAAATCAGCATTATCAATTGAGGGCTCGTCCGTCCTCCACATATCCGCACTAACGAAAACAAACGTTATCTGCCAGCAAGGGCGGGAAGGCAGTAGTGCTGGCTAGATAAGCGTCTGTTTCGCTACGCTGTAGGAGTGCTGGGGTGGAATCGGGAACCGGAAGGTAGAAAGTTAAGAACAATACGCTATTGTCTTTAAAAACTGTTTATTTCTGTTTTGTGTATACACACGCACACATCTACATTGTTGCAGCTCACTTTCTTGTTGCCATCAGAATTGATTATTAGACATGTGCTGAGGAATTCTGGTGCTATTTAATTGAGATTAAATAGGATAATTTTTAAGGGAATAATTGTAAAGGACACGCACACAGCATAGCAAATACTGTGTGGTGTACGGTAAGCGATTACAGTTGAATATCGTTTACATTGATAGAAGCGTGTTGATTGTGTCGCTGTGGGCATACCTGCACTTTGTGCATACGTGTCTCGGACAACGTGCGAAATCACGTACGTGACGCAAAGGCATACGCACGCGGCGTGTTTTACGCAATGTAGCGTACGGATACGCCCACTGAGACTCAAATCACACAATAACCTTGTTTAGGGTGGGCGGTATAGTATAGCCACCTGATAAATAGCACAGATTTGTTCAGTTTTCCAAAAAGTATTAGTTAAAAGAGAACCTTTTTCTATTGCAAAACCCAGGGATTGGACCCCTGCCTGTATGAAAGGAATTTCTGTACAGAAAGATCAGTGTGCATATGAGTGAGTAGGAGTGAGTGTGGAACTTAAAGTATTATTTTTGTGAACCCACAAATCGGGATCCCATCGGAGACCACATCAGGTGAGTGGACACTTGGTGGCGTGGACTGGCTTGCCCGCGTTAACATTGTAGAAGGTAAAAGGAGCAAGTAGTTTCCGCAGACAAAAAGACTGCGAGGTATTTAAGTGCAGCCCGAGGGGTTTTGCGTAGCACCCATATAGTCAAGTTAAGCTCCGGCTGAAGGTTTCGCAGCCTAAACAACCGATTCCATTGGTCGTAAAGCGTATAAATATTTAGTTATTTATGCGCTGTGCGACTGGACCGCACGTAATTGTGTGCATTAGTTTGTTACCTTGATACCCATTAAAAAAATTTACTGTGGGATCATAAACGCTATTTGTACATTCTAACGTGATTTGTGTAGGTTTTTGTTATTTTAAGGGAGTTTCACTGCTCACTCAGGAAATCTCCAACGACTGAGCAAATCTCCAACGACCAATACTTACTGGGGAGGGATCGCATACTCCCACGCGCCCCAGTAAATAGAGGTTACAAAAGATCCCACGGATTGGATTGGCCAATTGGGGCGCAGAATGAGTGAAGGCACTAGTTGAACTTTCACCGTCGCCTTACCGCGGGCAATCTGGTCTGTTTGTGAGAATTAGCTAAGACAGCAATATCTACAAATGATGGGGGCCAGTTGTTCAAAGAAGGGACGTCCAACAAGGGTTCACGTTGGTAGTTGCTGGCCCAAAGGGTCCGCACGGTATATAATGCAAAGAATGGGAACGAATGACAGAGGATGATGGGGAACAGTCTCCCCGGGTAGGCAGTCTGAACCCTGAGGTATTACAGAACCTACGAAAAAGGATAGGTCTAATAAAATCTGCCAAGCAGAGGATTAGACAAAATGATTATTTACAGTTATGGCAACAGGAAGGTGAAATACAAGGAGAATTAGCTTACACAGCTGACTCTCACTGTGGTAACAAAAATATGGCAGCGAGAGAGAAGGTGGTTACAGAGAATGGCACACTGGTGAATGATAAAAATGCACTTAGCAACTGTATTATAGATGATAAGGATAATTGTAATAAATGTAACAATGATCATTGTAATACTGTTAAATGTACAACTATTAACCCATGCAAGTTGCACCCCATGTTAAACTTCCCTCAGGATTACCAGCAAGAAAGTGAACCTAGCACGATGACGGCATCTTTTCCAGCAGCCATCACACAAGACGTCCAGGTGGACACGACCAATTCGGTAAAGGCAATAATCAAACCCCCTAACGGAGGGTCAGGTGAGGTCGTGTCAACAGGTAAGTACGGTATTGTATGTTACTCACAGACAAATGCATCTTACACCGAAGAGTTAACACAAAATAGCTTAATGGAACAAAATCCTGTCAGGGTGAACACAATCCCCAATGAAAGGACTAATAGTCACAAGGTCACTCCCATCAGAGACAGTGCTATGCAATGTCCCTGGTCCAGGATGGAATTGATGACAATGATGTCTGAATTCCCTGATCCCAGGAGAAATCTAGCCGCATGTCAGAAGTACATTAGAGAGTTAGGTAATTCTGCAGAACCCACCAACAAAGGTTGGCGGGCAGTGCTGAGGGCATGTCTGCCCTCCAATGTTGACTCTGCGAAATTTATTACTGATTGTGAATTAGACACAGAAGTACCTCAAACGGAGGAACACAATCAGGAGAATATCAAGCAGATCAATCAACAGTTAGGAGTATATTTCCCATCAGATGTGGAATGGGAAGAAATCTTCTCCATAAGACAAAGAGAGGGGGAAATCACTTCTAATTACTTTCATCGGGCACTGCAGGAAATGGCTAGATACACTGGTATAGAAGATATTAAAACAAATGTACACTACAGGAAAGTAGCAGTTTATGTGTTAATAAACGGTTTAAAGGAAGTATTAAGAACGAGTATACAAGCCTCTCTACCTAACTGGAGAGATATCTCAGTGGCCGATTCGAAAGAGTCCGCTATTAATCATGACCGGAACATTAAAAGCAAGCCACAAACCCCTGTGAATAGGTCAAAAGTAAGAAGGTGTTACAACTGCTTAAGGGAAGGTCATGTTGCACGAGATTGTAGGTCTAAAAACACACACAAGATATATACACCCCCTAGACAACGACATGACCATAATAGTCAAAGAACCAGGGAAACACAGGAAGAGCGGTTGATGGTGATGAGAATCCAAGCATTAGAGGAGGCATCAAATCAACCAAAACCCCAGGCCATTGGCACATGGAGGAAACCAAGGATTTGTTATCTTTGTAAAAGAGAAGGGCATTGTGCCAGTAACTGCAACAGCCCACATAAAGTCAGACCCCCTAGACGAGAACACGAGCAGAGTTACGACACTCGGAAGTATAATCAGGTATCACACATGTCAAATTTTGGTCCACACATATAATTTATGATTAGGAAAGTTGATCATTAACCTTGATAAAGCCTGAGGTAACAGTTAATAAATTGGGAGGTCATTCCTTGAAGATACAGGAATGACCGGGTAAAATTTGTAATGTATCTGTAAAATGTTTCTTTTTCCCCATCTCTGACGTTCACCACAACAGCTCCAACATCACCTGACTACCTGACCTTTTCAGAAGTCTACCAAACCCCAGTATGACCTACCAGCATCGATGTATCCTGGCCAGATACAAAGGGTGGAGTATGGAAATACTGGTGGGAGAGACTATGCAAAGATACCATTGGACATGTAGATGTGACAGCCTGATGGTGAACGGAAGATCTGACAATGTTTTTTTCCCTGAAAAAAAAAACTTTTTTTTTTCCTGTTGTTGTTTATTGTTGGTTTATGTAACGTATATATATGAATTGTTCTCTCTCTCTCTCTTTTTTTTTTTTTTTTTCTTCTTTCTCATGTTCTCATACTTTACAGATGGTATGTCACACATCAGTTGGATAAATGGTAATGCAATATTTATTCTCCTTACAGAAAGAGCACTGAGCTAGAAAGAATATTGTATCACCAGAATGTTTAGAAGACTGAGAGACAGCACCTTTGAGATGACAACAGAACAAGAAGAACAACAAGACTAGAGAACTAATTATCGTAACAAGTTTCTCTCCCCCTCTAACTGTTTTTCTGTACCCCCATTACAAATTTCTCCTTTCTCCTCCTGTAAGATGGACTCGCCTCAAGAGACTGTGATCCGTGTTTTCATGTTGACCCTGATGTTGACCAGAGCAGTCTGTTTCGGTGAGAGTACCAGTGAGGTCGAGAAAGGATCCTGAAAGGTTCTGATGACAGAGATGGAGGCGTAGATTTCCAAGAACAACATAATCACCAAGCAAAGGCGAGTATCAGAAAACGATCTGGTAGCATTGACCATAGAAGGAATTGTGAAGGATTGTTAACTGAAGAAAATTGCATCTGTAGGCATTGTGATAACTTAGTTGAGGATGGGTGCATCAAGAAATGTCAGTCCAGTTTTAACATTAACATGGACCGGCATCCATTGGGTGACTATCACTCATTAGTGGGAAAGGTGTTAAACCAAACAGACTGTTGGGTATGCTCTCAAGTACCTCAAGGTCACAGCAAGTCAGGACTAGGACCATTTCCTTTAACGATAGGGGAGGTACTTGAGTTAAGTGGTGGGAGGCCGGTGGACAAGAGGTTTAATATCTCTAGTCCTCCTAGTTTGAAGCTCCACCAATATCATGTGGATAGGTCCATAGTGTGTTTTAACATTTCCAATCCCCGAAAGCCGGGAAATTGGGAAGTGTCATGGAATAACAAAACCATGACCTTTTCATATAGAGCCGATAGAATGCCTACAGATACAGAGCTTATACGCCACAGTGGAAAATATTTCCGATCTAGGTATACCCTAGGAAGTAGGACAATGAGAGTTGGAGAAGTATCACCAGGATACTGTGCACATATCATACAACCAGATACGTGTACTAGACAGATGGGAGAAGAGTTCACATGGAAAATGTGTAACATGGTTTTGACATATTCAGTCCCATATGTTCTCCCCGATGATGCATATTTCATATGCGGGAGAAAGGCGTATGAGTGGCTTGCCCCAAACTCAGAGGGATTATGTTATATTGGAAAGGTACCTGTTATGCACACCAGTGCCTGCAGGAATGTACTGGTGTTTGAACTGTTATACACATCAGTGCCTGCAGGAATGTACTGGTGTCTGAACAGAGAGGGATGCAAAACAAATGAACTCACAGACAGACTGGGAAATATGACATAACGTACACAGAAGGTGATAGGGTAACAAAACCAACACAGAGTGAACAGAGAAGCCCAGAGGCTAAGAAACTGGGTGTCTCCTTAGTATTAGAAATGCTCAGATGGAAAAAGCAAGATGTTGTGTTTTAATACGTAGAGAACCCGAAATGCTGTTGCTAAGGGCAACAGCAAAACCCTAAAGGGTTACCAACGGGTGTGGCAGTAAACTCCTTGGTCAGAGATGGAATAATAGACACAAGGAGAGTCTCCACAATCCTAATTCTCACTTGCAGGGCCCAGGTTCAGCTTACTGCCACTAAACTGACACATGGACGCCCTGCACAGTGAGAGAGGATTATGCAGGCAGGTCTGAAAGTACAGCCACAAACCTGCTGGGTTCACAGAATAGCAAAAGAACCTCAGCAGGCTAAACGACTGACTCCAGTCTTACTGCTAGGTCTGGATTGGCAGAGTGTAGTACCAAATGCCCAGGCCTATTTGCAGTAAGCAACAACAAAATACAAAGCTACACAGTACTGGCTAACTTTCAGGAACTGACTAACCAACAAAGATTCAGCAGCATCTGCTTAACCTGAGAAGAGGCCTTATAAAGCAGGTGCTGTCCACGCCCCCCTCAGACCTCACAGACTGTGAGCACAAAAACCAGCACCGGATCCCATGCCTGTAACCACTGCACAGCAAAAGACCCGAACCGGAGTATCAGCTGCGCTCAGGTTACTCCGCAAGCACTTGTCTCCCGGTTGCCATGACGACGTGGCAGCACAGGGCAGGAAACCCTAACAGTACCCCCCCTCTGACGAGGGGTCAAAGAACCCCTACCACCGGGTTTATCGGGGAACTGCGAGAAGAAAGAGCGTATCAGTCTGGGGGCATGAAGATCACAACTGCGCACCCACGACCGCTCCTCCGGGCCATACCCCTTCCAGTGCACCAAAAATGACAGCCGACCCCGAACCATCTTGGAGTCAAGAATCCTTTCAACAACAAACTCCCTCTGGCCACGTATCAGAAGAGGGGAAGGTCTTCCTCTGGAAGAAGGATTACTAATCGCCCGTTTTAAAAGGGAACAATGAAATGTTTTATTGATACCCAAAGAACGGGGCAGATCTAACTGAAATGCCACCGGATTGATAACCCTGGTGATCTTATAAGGGCCGATGAACCTGGGGCCTAACTTATGAGATGGCTGTTTCAACTTCAAATTCTTGGTAGACAACCAGACGAAGTCTCCTAATTTGAAGCTGCAGGGTCTTTTCCGTTTATCAAAAACCCTTTTGTTCACTAATGACACAGACACAAGGGCTTTCTTCACTTTCCTCCAAATACCTCTAAGGACCGAAACGACAGAGGAACCACCAGGCGTGGAGTCCAGGGGGTCAAAAGAATTGGCCTTAGGATGATGCCCATACACACAAAGGAAGGGAGAGATCCCTGTAGCAGAGTGAGCCGCGTTGTTATAGGCAAACTCCGCCATTGACAGATGAGCAACCCAGTCAGTCTGACACTTGGAGACATAACACCTGAGGAACTGCTCCAAGGTCTGGTTCACCCTTTCAGTCTGCCCATTAGACTGCGGATGGTAGCCTGACGACAAGCTGACAGAAATCTGGAGATCGGAACAAAATGCCCTCCAGAATTTGGCCACAAACTGGGATCCGCGGTCAGAGACCACATCAAGTGGCAACCCGTGGAGGCGCACAACATGCAGCATAAATAATTCAGACAGGCGTCTGGCCGATGGCAGCCCAACCAGTGGAACGAAGTGCGCCATCTTCGAAAACCTGTCAACGACAACCCAGATGGCTGTCATCCCAGAGGATTTGGGCAAGTCCACAACAAAATCCATTGAAATGTGGGTCCATGGCTTAGATGGAATAGAGAGTGGATGTAATGGGCCAACAGGAACCCCTCTAGGAGTCTTATTTCGGGCACAGATGTCACATGCCCGAACCCACTGATCCACATCCTTAGCCACCGAGGGCCACCACACCGCCCTAGATAGCAACTCCCGAGTTCTGGCAATACCCGGGTGACCTGCCGACTTCTTGGCATGGAATTCCAGGAACACTCGCTGTCTTAACCTAGGAGGCACAAACAAAAGACCTACCGGAAGGTCTGGAGGAGCCTGCTCCTGTGCTCTAAGGACTAATGACAAGAGGTCCTGGGTAATGCCCACTTTAATACATGATGGGGACACAATGGGCAACGGCTCCTCGGTGGTCTCCTGGATTGGAGCAAAACTCCGCGAGAGCGCATCAGCCTTGATGTTTTTTGACCCAGGGCGATATGTTATCAAAAAATTAAAGCGAGCAAAAAACAAAGCCCATCGTGCCTGCCTGGCATTGAGACGCTTCGCTGACTCTAAATATGCCAAATTCTTATGGTCGTGAGAATTGAGACCACAAACTTAGCCCCCTCAAGCCAGTGTCTCCACTCCTCGAGTGCATCCTTAATAGCGAACAATTCCCGGTTACCCACGTCATAATTCATCTCGGCAGGCGAAAATTTACGGGAAAAGTAAGCACAGGGATGAAGGCGATTATCAGACACTCCCATCTGAGAGAGCACTGCCCCAATACCCATCTCAGAGGCATCCACCTCCACCACAAAAGGACGCTCTGGATCTGGGTGTCGCAGCACCTTGGCCGAGACAAATGCCCTTTTGAGATGGGCAAAAGCCGCTTTGGCCTCACGAGACCAGTGAGCAACATCCGCCCCTTTCTTAGTGAGTGCCACCAAGGGCGCCACTATAGACGAAAATCCAGCGATAAATCGTCTATAAAAATTTGCAAAGCCCAGGAAACGCTGAAGCGCCTTCAAACTAGTGGGCTGCACCCAATCCAGGACTGCCTGTACCTTGGAACCCTCCATTTGGAAACCTTCTGGGGAGATAATATATCCTAGAAATGCGATTTGCTGAACTTCAAATTCGCACTTCTCCAGCTTCGCCCCAAGCCGGTGGTCTCTGAGTTTCTGGAGGACTAAGCGTACATGCTTCCGATGTTCCTCCAGGGAATGGGAGAAGATTAGGATGTCATCTAAGTATACAACTAAGAATCTATCCAAATATTCCCTGAGCACATCGTTCATGAAATCCTGGAAGACTGCCGGGGCATTACAGAGCCCAAAAGGCATCACCAAATATTCATAATGCCCTGAGTGGGTATTAAAGGCAGTCTTCCATTCATCCCCCTCTCTTATTCGGATTAGATTGTACGCACCGTGTAGGTCAATCTTAGAAAAAATGGTGGCAGTACGAAGCTGGTCAAACAAGACCGAAATGAGAGGCAGTGGGTATGAGTTTTTAATCGTGATACGGTTCAATTCCCTGAAGTCGATGCAGGGTCGCAATGAACCGTCCTTTTTACCCACGAAGAAGAACCCCGACCCAACTGGAGACTGTGAAGGTCTGATAAATCCTTTAGCCAAGTTCTCCTGAATGTACTCTGCCATAGCCTGAGTCTCAGGACGTGACAGGGAGTACAACCTGCTCTTGGGAAGCTTAGCATTCGGCAACAAATCAATGGCACAGTCATAGGGGCGATGGGGAGGTAGTACCTCTGCAACTTTTTTGGAGAACACGTCCGCAAAATCTGCATAACACCCTGGCAATCCTGGCAAACTTAGCTGCGAGAGCCTGACTGGAAGGCTCAAGCAACTCCTGAAACAATCAGTACCCCAACTAAGAATCTCCCCAGAGACCCAGTCAAATTGAGGATTGTGGGCCTCCAATGGGGCAAAAGTACAGACAGTCACATAAAAGGACAATTTTTCAGAGTGTGTGGCTCCAATAAACAAAGAAATCTGGCTAGTGCAAGAGGTAATTTTACCCTGGGATAATGGTTCCCCGTTTAACCCACAAATCTCAATTTCCGACGCCAAGGGTACTAAGGAAACAGAGTGTTTCAGGGTGAATTGGCGGTCCATAAAAACCCCGTCGGCCCCACTGTCCACAAAGGCCTCAGTCTTGACAGTTTGACCGAGGATCTTCAAGGTCACCGGAATGATAAAAGTCTTCTTGGGAAATTCTGACTTCTGGCCTGACAGGATATTTCCCATCACCCTCAGGCCCTGAAGTTTTCCGGCTTTTCTGGGCATGATACTACCACATGACCCTTATTCCCACAGTACAAACACAACCCCTGCTGTCTCCTCCGCGTCTTCTCACGCGAGGAGAGGCGGGTAAGCCCCAATCTGCATAGGCTCCTCGAAAAATTCCTCAGAGTCTGAGGTTCCCTTGGGAAAGAAGGAAACCTCGGTCTCCCTTTCAAGCATACGCTCTCTCAGCCGTCTATCCACCCGGATGGATAACTGCATGAGCTGATCCAAGCTATCAGGCAAGGGATATTGTACCAGTTGGTCTTTTATCTGGTTAGAAAGACCTCTTCGGTACTGGTGTCTCAGGGCTGGGTCATTCCACTGGGTATCATGGGCCAACCTCCGAAACTCCGTACAGTAAACCTCAACTGGCCTTCGCCCTTGCTTAAGGATCGAAATCTGAGCCTCGGCTGAGGCCGTCTTGTCAGGGTCATCATACAACATGCCCAGTGCCGTAAAAAAAGCATCAACACTTTTAAGCGACGGACAGTCAGGCTGCAACCCATATGCCCAGACCTGTGGGTCTCCTTGTAGCAAGGAAATCACTATGCCCACCCGCTGAATCTCTGACCCAGAAGACTGAGGCCTAAGCTGGAAATATAACTTGCAGCTCTCCTTGAAACAAAAGAACTGCGAGCGATCTCCAGAAAAACGATCCGGAAGATTTACTTTCGGCTCCTTAACCCCGGAAGGTGCTGCTGCTGCGGGAGCTCCGCCAGCGGCCTGGGAGGTGTGCATTTTAATGGACAAATCATTAAATTGACGAGTCAGGACCTGCACCTGATCGACCACCTGTTGCAACGTATTTTGAGGGGTATGCTCCATATTCCCACAAAATTTCAACAGGAGTATTTGGCTGCTGAATATGTTATGCACACCAGTGCCTGCAGGAATGTACTGGTGTTTGAACTGTTATACACACCAGTGCCTGCAGGAATGTACTGGTGTCTGAACAGAGAGGGATGCAAAACAAATGAACTCACAGACAGACTGGGAAATATGACATAACGTACACAGAAGGTGATAGGGTAACAAAACCAACACAGAGTGAACAGAGAAGCCCAGAGGCTAAGAAACTGGGTGTCTCCTTAGTATTAGAAATGCTCAGATGGAAAAAGCAAGATGTTGTGTTTTAATACGTAGAGAACCCGAAATGCTGTTGCTAAGGGCAACAGCAAAACCCTAAAGGGTTACCAACGGGTGTGGCAGTAAACTCCTTGGTCAGAGATGGAATAATAGACACAAGGAGAGTCTCCACAATCCTAATTCTCACTTGCAGGGCCCAGGTTCAGTTTACTGCCACTAAACTGACACATGGACGCCCTGCACAGTGAGAGAGGATTATGCAGGCAGGTCTGAAAGTACAGCCACAAACCTGCTGGGTTCACAGAATAGCAAAAGAACCTCAGCAGGCTAAACGACTGACTCCAGTCTTACTGCTAGGTCTGGATTGGCAGAGTGTAGTACCAAATGCCCAGGCCTATTTGCAGTAAGCAACAACAAAATACAAAGCTACACAGTACTGGCTAACTTTCAGGAACTGACTAACCAACAAAGATTCAGCAGCATCTGCTTAACCTGAGAAGAGGCCTTATAAAGCAGGTGCTGTCCACGCCCCCCTCAGACCTCACAGACTGTGAGCACAAAAACCAGCACCGGATCCCATGCCTGTAACCACTGCACAGCAAAAGACCCGAACCGGAGTATCAGCTGCGCTCAGGTTACTCCGCTAGCACTTGTATCCCGGTTGTCATGACGACGTGGCAGCACAGGGCAGGAGACCCTAACAGTACCGCCTGAAGTAATGACTGTATCGCATAACAAAATTGATTTGATTTACGACCCAACCATTGAGACCCCGCTGTGATAAAAATGTGATTCCACGATCCGTTTCTTTCACCCGTTTCTCCTTTGTTTTTCTCTAAGGTACAAAGACTCGCTTGGAAGAAGGATTTGAAGACCACATTTATACAAAGATTTTTTTTATGGACTATGTTGCCGGCCCCCAATATCCCTAGTGACTTTAATGAAAACGCTAGCCCAGAACTTTAGTGATTTAAAATTTTATGGACATTGAAACGGCTTTGCTCGCATTATAGCAAAAGCCCAAAGAGACATCAGGCAACATGTACATCGAGACCAGACTTCAGACAAGACTTCAATCGGTGGAATGTAAATTAACCTCACATAATGGTATCTCTACCCCGTAACGACACTTCTTATTTTCACCTCTACAACCTCTAGGTAACGACTCACATAGTTGATAGGGAATATAGGCACAGATATCAGCACTCACATATCCCCCCAATCATGTATCATCAACTAAAATGTGCTCCCCCATTTTGTTGCAACCAAAAGCCGAAAAGAGCTCGGTAAAGTTTGACAGCCCATCCACAGACCCGTAATACGGGATAAGAAGGAATTCAAATGTATACTTCGCAATACCTCGAAGCTTGATTTAAAACACGTACGGCACGATGATACATGACCCCTCAAACATGGATTCATACACACATGCTACTACTATCTCACTAGGTCATACCTTTTTCCCACCTTCTTCTCTTCTCCCTTACCCAATCATAGAAATGTATTTATACATGACATATATTTTTCTCTTTTTGAACTGTTTTAGGAAGTGGCAGTTATTGATGACTGCCAAAGGGTGGACTGTCAAAGTCAGAAAAATATCATGCTACACGTTGCCATATATTCACCTCATGCGCGTGCCTGCTGCACGTGCACATTCTCTCCTGTGCGTGCGGATACTTGCAGCCGCGTGATGGCGCCTCGGCCATGCGCTCGAGCGCATGGTATGTGCATTTACGGTAGAGTTTGTGTGCGTCTAGCGGGCGACTCAATCGTTAAATAATAAAACCAAATAGTACGTTTTATAGATAATGTTCCCCTTAATAATGACTGTAAGTTGGTTTAATGTAAATGGTCGCTGGACAGAGGAATTCCTCTTTGTATGGTACGGAGGGTCAGACAGGGTTTGAACAGCTGTGTCTGGTACCTAACTAAAGAACATTTTATTAGAAACAATCCGGTGCTGGTTAGGTAAAGATTAATCGCTCCTGTGTATAGATATGGCCATTAGTATTTTCTGGACATTTACTATATTTGCGATTCATTACCCATGTGGCGGGAATCTTCAGATTCCCTCCCACCTGAGCAGCTTGATATAGTCACAGCCCACCTGTTCAAACTAACCTATGACCTTTTGTTATGATACGAGGAGACATTCCTGTGTCCAATGAACAATGAGATTATAGGTCCCTTTGTAGTATACTGTATGCAGTGTATATAAGATCAGCCAGCCTGGACAGCTCAGTCTCTCTCACTCCACAAACGGTTTTCATATTGACTAACTTGGAGCTGGTACCAGAAAGCTGCGCAGCGATCATTCCCAGTGTGTGTAAGTAATTCTCTGTAATCATCTCGCTCTTTGTTTGTATTGGCCACATTCTCTCTCTCTGTTTAGTATAAGATTGTAACGTTATTGTATATTTCTGTCAAGA
Source organism: Pseudophryne corroboree (assembly GCF_028390025.1). Lineage (NCBI taxonomy): Eukaryota > Metazoa > Chordata > Amphibia > Anura > Myobatrachidae > Pseudophryne > Pseudophryne corroboree. The sequence continues at coordinate 1,206,921 of NC_086444.1, forward strand.
TAATCTGTTAGAATTATATGTTAGTTTGTAGTGTATGACTTGTGAACTGTTTACCTTTTTCGATATAACTTAAAAGCTTGTTAGTAAAGGTGTTGGAACCTTAGCACGGTATGGTGTGTTCATTACATTGCAGAGGGTAATAGGAGCGCCTCGATCGCTCAAACAGTTTTAGTGTTAATCAGGTTAAGCAGCGTTATATCGCTACAGTGTTTCAGAACAAGGTTTACAACATAAGAGTATCCTTTCTGTGTGTTACATTCAAGGTTTACTGATTATCATCTTGTGAGCGTCTGCGACGCTCGTGATCTCCTCGTGGTCCCGAGCGTCCGCTACGCTGGTAGCGTAGCATTACAGTAGTCGCTCGCCTATAGCGTGCTCGACACCAAGCGTAAGCTGTGAGCGAGCATGCCGCATGTGCGTCTCGATCACGGCCGAGCGTATGCTACGCTAAGTGCGTACCCTTACGGTACCCCATACGCCAATTGCGTATTTAGTCTCTTACCCATATAGTGAAGGTTATAAGGTAATTAAAATCAGCATTATCAAGTGTCACATATCACATTACTCAGCGCAGTCTCCTGGTGCATCCTAGTCACATTGTGCTCCGTATACAGCCTCAGTCACACACATTTTATAAGCATGATGAATATCATTGTAATAAGCAAAATCTGCTTATGCATCTTATTCACATTGTTTTGCGAGTAAGACGAAAGAAAAAAAACCCAAAAACGGCTGACGCTAGTGGAGACGCACGGAACCAGTCAGCTCACTCACACCTGACATGTCTATCTACATGGCGTATTAAGGCAACGTGTGAGGACAGACATTAGTACTGTACATAAAATACCTGTGAACAGGAGGCTCAGTAACGAGGTTACACTGTTTATAAAGAGATGCTGGATGTTCACAGGGATCGTGTCGCGGTTCTTCTCCAAAAACCCAACTGCGGAATACTGCACCTGAGGGAGATACAGAAAATGCGGCATACAAAGCGGATACACTATTGTGTTAGTGTGTGTGACAGCAGGTGTGTGTGTGCTACAGACACAGAATCCTAGACCCAGTAACGTGATAGTGGATACACTATTGTGTTAGTGTGTGTGACAGGTGTGTGTGCTACAGACACAGAATCCTCCACCCAGTAACGTGATAGAGCATACACTATTGTGTTAGTGTGTGTGACAGCAGGTGTGTGTGTGTGCTACAGACACAGAATCCTCCACCCAGTAACGTGATAGCGGATACACTATTGTGTTAGTGTGTGTGACAGCAGGTGTGTGTGTGTGTGTGTGTGTGTGCTACAGACACAGAATCCTCCACCCAGTAACGTGATAGCGGATACACTATTGTGTTAGTGTGTGTGACAGGTGTGTGTGCTACAGACACAGAATCCTCCACCCAGTAACGTGATAGAGCATACACTATTGTGTTAGTGTGTGTGACAGCAGGTGTGTGTGTGTGCTACAGACACAGAATCCTCCACCCAGTAACGTGATAGCGGATACACTATTGTGTTAGTGTGTGTGACAGCAGGTGTGTGTGTGTGTGTGCTACAGACACAGAATCCTCCACCCAGTAACGTGATAGCAGATACACTATTGTGTTAGTGTGTGTGTGACAGCAGGTGTGTGTGTGTGTGTGCTACAGACACAGAATCCTCCACCCAGTAACGTGATAGCGGATACACTATTGTGTTAGTGTGTGTGACAGCAGGTGTGTGTGTGCTACAGACACAGAATCCTCCACCCAGTAACGTGATAGAGCATACACTATTGTGTTAGTGTGTGTGACAGCAGGTGTGTGTGTGTGCTACAGACACAGAATCCTCCACCCAGTAACGTGATAGCGGATACACTATTGTGTTAGTGTGTGTGACAGCAGGTGTGTGTGTGTGTGTGTGTGTGCTACAGACACAGAATCCTCCACCCAGTAACGTGATAGCGGATACACTATTGTGTTAGTGTGTGTGACAGGTGTGTGTGCTACAGACACAGAATCCTCCACCCAGTAACGTGATAGAGCATACACTATTGTGTTAGTGTGTGTGACAGCAGGTGTGTGTGTGTGCTACAGACACAGAATCCTCCACCCAGTAACGTGATAGCGGATACACTATTGTGTTAGTGTGTGTGACAGCAGGTGTGTGTGTGTGTGTGCTACAGACACAGAATCCTCCACCCAGTAACGTGATAGCAGATACACTATTGTGTTAGTGTGTGTGTGACAGCAGGTGTGTGTGTGTGTGTGTGTGTGTGTGTGTGCTACAGACACAGAATCCTCCACCCAGTAACGTGATAGCGGATACACTATTGTGTTAGTGTGTGTGACAGCAGGTGTGTGTGTGCTACAGACACAGAATCCTCCACCCAGTAATGTGATAGCGGATACACTACTGTGTTAGTGTGTGTGACAGGTGTGTGTGTGATACAGACACAGAATCCTCCACCCAGTAATGTGATAGCGGATACACTATTGTGTTAGTGTGTGTGACAGCAGGTGTGTGTGTGTGTGCTACAGACACAGAATCCTCCACCCAGTAACGTGACAGAGGATACACTATTGTGTTAGTGTGTGTGACAGGTGTGTGTGTGTGTGTGTGCTACAAACACAGAATCCTCCACCCAGTAATGTGATAGCGGATACACTATTGTGCTTAGTGTGTGTGACAGGTGTGTGTGTGCTACAGACACAAAATCCTCCACCCAGTAATGTGATAGCGGATACACTATTGTGTTAGTGTGTGTGACAGGTGTGTGTGTGTGTGTGCTACAGACACAGAATCCTCCACCCAGTAACGTGACAGAGGATACACTATTGTGTTAGTGTGTGTGACAGGTGTGTGTGTGTGCTACAGACACAGAATCCTCCACCCAGTAATGTGATAGCGGATACACTATTGTGCTTAGTTTGTGTGACAGGTGTGTGTGCTACAGACACAGAATCCTCCACCCAGTAATGTGATAGCGGATACACTATTGTGCTTAGTGTGTGTGACAGGTGTGTGTGTGTGTGTGTGTGATACAGACACAGAATCCTCCACCCAGTAATGTGATAGCGGATACACTATTGTGTTAGTGTGTGTGACAGCAGGTGTGTGTGTGTGCTACAGACACAGAATCCTCCACCCAGTAATGTGATAGCGGATACACTATTGTGTTAGTGTGTGTGACAGGTGTGTGTGTGTGCTACAGACACAGAATCCTCCACCCAGTAATGTGATAGCGGATACACTATTGTGCTTAGTGTGTGTGACAGGTGTGTGTGCTACAGACACAGAATCCTCCACCCAGTAATGTGATAGCGGATACACTATTGTGTTAGTGTGTGTGACAGGTGTGTGTGTGCTACAAACAAAGAATCCTCCACCCAGTAACGTGATAGAGGATACACTATTGTGTTAGTGTGTGTGACAGGTGTGTGTGCTACAGACACAGAATCCTCCACCCAGTAATGTGATAGCGGATACACTATTGTGTTAGTGTGTGTGACAGGTGTGTGTGCTACAGACACAGAATCCTCCACCCAGTAACGTGATAGAGGATACACTTTTGTGCTTAGTGTGTGTGACAGGTGTGTGTGTGTGTGTGCTACAGACACAGAATCCTCCACCCAGTAACGTGATAGCGGATACACTATTGTGCTTAGTGTGTGTGACAGGTGTGTGTGTTACGGACCCAGTAACGTGATAGCGGATACACTATTGTGTTAGTGTGTGTGACAGCAGGTGTGTGTGTGTGCTACGGACACAGAATCCTCCACCCAGTAACGTGATAGCGGATACACTATTGTGCTTAGTGTGTGTGACAGTTGTGTGTGTTACAGACCCAGTAACGTGATAGCGGATACACTGTGTTAGTGCGGATACACTATTGTGTTATTGTGTGACAGGTGTGTGTGTGATACAGACCCAGTAACGTGATAGCGGATACACTGTTGTGTTAGTGCGGATACACTATTGTATTATCGTGCGACAGGTGTGTGTGTGATACAGACCCAGTAACGTGATAGCGGATACACTATTGTGCTAGTGCGGATACACTATTGTGTTAGTGTGTGACAGGTGTGTGTGATACAGACCCAGTAACGTGCTAGCGGATACACTATTGTGTTAGTGCGGATACACTATTGTGCTAGTGTGTGACAGGTGTGTGTGTGATACAGACCCAGTAACGTGATAGCGGATACACTATTGTGTTAGTGCGGATACACTATTGTGTTAGTGCGTGTGACAGGTGTGTGTGATACAGTCACATTAACGTGATAGTGGATACACTATTGTGTTAGTGTGTGACAGGTGTGTGTGCGCTACAGACCCAGTAACGTGATAGCGGATACACTGTTGTGTTATTATGTGACAGGTGTGTGTGTGATACAGACCCAGTAACGTGATAGTGGATACACTATTGTGTTAGTGCGGATACACTATTGTGTTATTGTGTGACAGGTGTGTGTGTGATACAGACCCAGTAACGTGATAGCGGATACACTATTGTGTTAGTGCGGATACACTATTGTGTTAGTGTGTGACAGGTGTGTGTGTGAGATACAGACCCAGTAACGTGCTAGCGGAAACACTATTGTGTTAGTGTGTGACAGTTGTGTGTGATACAGACCCAGTAACGTGATAGCGGATACACTATTGTGTTTGTGCGGATACACTATTGTGTTAGTGTGTGACAGGTGTGTGTGTGATACAGACCCAGTAATGTGATAGCGGATACACTATTGTGTTAGTGTGTGACAGATGTGTGTGTTACAGTCACAGTAACGTGACAGCGGATACACTATTGTGTTAGTGTATGACAGGTGTGTGTGTGTGTTACAGTCACAGTAACGTGATAGCGGATACACTGTTGTGTTAGTGTGTGACATGTGTGTGTGTGATACAGTCACAGTAACGTGATAGCGGATACACTGTTGTGTTAGTGTGTGACAGGTGTGTGTGTGTGATACAGTCACAGTAACGTGATAGCGGATACACTGTTGTGTTAGTGTGTGACAGGTGTGTGTGTGATACAGTCACAGTAACATGATAGCGGATACACTATTGTGTTAGTGTGTGACAGGTGTGTGTGTGATACAGACCCAGTAATGTGATAGCGGATACACTATTGTGTTAGTGTGTGACAGGTGTGTGTGTGTGTGATACAGTCACAGTAACGTGATAGCGGATACACTATTGTGTTAGTGTGTGACAGGTGTGTGTGTGATACAGTCACAGTAACATGATAGCGGATACACTATTGTGTTAGTGTGTGACAGGTGTGTGTGTGATACAGACCCAGTAATGTGATAGCGGATACACTATTGTGTTAGTGTGTGACAGGTGTGTGTGTGATACAGACCCAGTAATGTGATAGCGGATACACTGTTGTGTTAGTGTGTGACAGGTGTGTGTGTGTTACAGTCACAGTAACGTGATAGCGGATACACTGTTGTGTTAGTGTGTGACAGGTGTGTGTGTGATACAGTCACAGTAACATGATAGCGGATACACTATTGTGTTAGTGTGTGACAGGTGTGTGTGTGATACAGACCCAGTAACGTGATAGCGGATACACTGTTGTGTTAGTGTGTGACAGGTGTGTGTGTGTTACAGTCACAGTAACGTGATAGCGGATACACTGTTGTGTTAGTGTGTGACAGGTGTGTGTGTGTTACAGTCACAGTAACGTGACAGCGGATACACTATTGTGTTAGTATGTGACAGGTGTGTGTGTTACAGTCACAGTAACGTGATAGCGGATACACTATTGTGTTAGTGTGTGACAGGTGTGTGTGTGTGTTACAGTCACAGTAACGTGATAGCGGATACACTGTTGTGTTAGTGTGTGACAGGTGTGTGTGTGTTACAGTCACAGTAACGTGACAGCGGATACACTGTTGTGTTAGTGTGTGACAGGTGTGTGTGTTACAGTCACAGTAACGTGATAGCAGATACACTATTGTGTTAGTGTGTGACAGGTGTGTGTGTGATACAGACCCAGTAACGTGATAGCGGATACACTGTTGTGTTAGTGTGTGACAGGTGTGTGTGTGTGTGTGATACAGTCACAGTAACGTGATAGCGGATACACTGTTGTGTTAGTGTGTGACAGGTGTGTGTGTTACAGTCACAGTAACGTGATAGCGGATACACTTTTGTGTTAGTGTGTGACAGGTGTGTGTGTTACAGTCACAGTAACGTGATAGCGGATACACTATTGTGTTAGTGTGTTACAGGTGTGTGTGTTACAGACACAGTAACGTGACAGCGGATACACTGTTGTGTTAGTGTGTGACAGGTGTGTGTGTGTGTTACAGTCACAGTAACGTGATAGCGGATACACTGTTGTGTTAGTATGTGACAGGTGTGTGTGTGTGTGTTACAGTCACAGTAACGTGATAGCGGATACACTGTTGTGTTAGTGTGTTACAGGTGTGTGTGTGATACAGTCACAGTAACGTGATAGCGGATACACTGTTGTGTTAGTGTGTGACAGGTGTGTGTGTGTGTTACAGTCACAGTAACGTGATAGCGGATACACTGTTGTGTTAGTGTGTTACAGGTGTGTGTGTGATACAGTCACAGTAACGTGATAGCGGATACACTGTTGTGTTAGTGTGTGACAGGTGTGTGTGTGTGTTACAGTCACAGTAACGTGATAGCGGATACACTGTTGTGTTAGTGTGTGACAGGTGTGTGTGTGTTACAGTCACAGTAACGTGATAGCGGATACACTGTTGTGTTAGTGTGTGACAGGTGTGTGTGTGATACAGTCACAGTAACGTGATAGCGGATACACTGTTGTGTTAGTGTGTGACAGGTGTGTGTGTGATACAGTCACAGTAACGTGATAGCGGATACACTGTTGTGTTAGTGTGTGACAGGTGTGTGTGTGTTACAGTCACAGTAACGTGACAGCGGATACACTATTGTGTTAGTATGTGACAGGTGTGTGTGTTACAGTCACAGTAACGTGATAGCGGATACACTATTGTGTTAGTGTGTGACAGGTGTGTGTGTGTTACAGTCACAGTAACGTGATAGCGGATACACTATTGTGTTAGTGTGTGACAGGTGTGTGTGTGTTACAGTCACAGTAACGTGATAGCGGATACACTATTGTGTTAGTGTGTGACAGGTGTGTGTGTTACAGTCACAGTAACGTGATAGCGGATACACTATTGTGTTAGTGTGTGACAGGTGTGTGTGTGTTACAGTCACAGTAACGTGATAGCGGATACACTGTTGTGTTATTGTGTGACAGGTGTGTGTGTGATACAGTCACAGTAACGTGATAGCGGATACACTGTTGTGTTATTGTGTGACAGGTGTGTGTGTGATACAGTCACAGTAACGTGATAGCGGATACACTGTTGTTAGTGTGTGACAGGTGTGTGTGTGATACAGTCACAGTAACGTGATAGCGGATACACTGTTGTGTTAGTGTGTGACAGGTGTGTGTGTGTTACAGTCACAGTAACGTGACAGCGGATACACTATTGTGTTAGTATGTGACAGGTGTGTGTGTTACAGTCACAGTAACGTGATAGCGGATACACTATTGTGTTAGTGTGTGACAGGTGTGTGTGTGTTACAGTCACAGTAACGTGATAGCGGATACACTATTGTGTTAGTGTGTGACAGGTGTGTGTGTTACAGTCACAGTAACGTGATAGCGGATACACTATTGTGTTAGTGTGTGACAGGTGTGTGTGTTACAGTCACAGTAACGTGATAGCGGATACACTATTGTGTTAGTGTGTGACAGGTGTGTGTGTGATACAGACCCAGTAATGTGATAGCGGATACACTATTGTGTTAGTGTGTGACAGGTGTGTGTGTTACAGTCACAGTAACGTGATAGCGGATACACTGTTGTGTTATTGTGTGACAGGTGTGTGTGTGATACAGTCACAGTAATGTGATAGCGGATACACTATTGTGTTATTGTGTGACAGGTGTGTGTGTGTTACAGTCACAGTAACGTGATAGCGGATACACTATTGTGTTATTGTGTGACAGGTGTGTGTGTGATACAGACCCAGTAACGTGATAGCGGATACACTGTTGTGTTAGTGTGTGACAGGTGTGTGTGTGTGATACAGACCCAGTAACGTGATAGCGGATGGGAATATGACGCTGGATACAATATGGAGGTTGGGGCTGGAGACAGACACAGAGAATGAGGAACGTGTAATATTGTATTTTACCTTCCCGGCATAGTGGTGAATAATGAATCCCGGATTCTTTCCTCGCGCTCGTGCAAAGTGCGGATTCGTACAACATCCGGCAGACAACTTCTCCAGGAACGAGGCGTCAGAAGCCTGGAAACAACGTATGTGTATCAGGAACAGTGTCCAGAAGACGCTTTCTCCAGAACAATGTATCATATGCGGAATAAAACCATCTATATACTACTGAGCCCACACACCCTTATCCGCAACGCATCAGCGAGACCGCAACACGAGCCAATGGCTGCCCTGCGATCTGCAGCGACTGCGCTTAGTGATTTCTACTACAAACACGTTTCCAGCACACCCATCGCCGCTGCGGAATATTCTTCTGCTTCTAGTTATGGAATGAATATCACTAATACCCCTTGTTCCCCGCCGCCATAACCCGGGTTACAGAGGGAATACCCACCACTAGCCTGGGCCAACCTGCAGGGTGTAAGGGGTTTCCAGCCAGTGCCGTGCCCCAGTGTCCAGTTCCCGCGTCGGATCTGGGTTATACGTGGAAAAGGCATATAACTTACTATATACTATATATACACATACAGTGCCCTGCATGTCAACACATGTCGGTATCACCAGACAGAGATCGTTCCTGTCAGTGGGGGGAATTCAGATATCTGAGAAGTCGGTCGGTTAGATGGGAAAAAACAGAAACCCAACTGACTTTTCAAACTATTGAATTCCCCCCAGATTGTCTACGTGAATGAGAAGCGCTAAAAGTACATAACTCATGAGTTACCGGTATATTTATTTACTGGTTGCATAAGTATTCATTCCCAGTAGACAGATACTTAATAGAAGCACTTTTGGTGGGATGTATTAAAATGTATCACCGCCCCTCGCCACCTACCGCACCGATGCTAATTAAATATGTACTAACATATGCGGTTAACATAGCAATGCGGTGACACAGGCCTCCCGTGATACCAGTGAGGTGGTGTGCAGGGGGGGCGGGGTCTCCGTCACCTCCCTGGCCGGGAAGCAGTTTGTCCCCAACGCCGCCTCCTTCTCCCTGCAGCCGGAAGTAATATATTAAGTAAATTGTGTTTATATGTCATCCGCAGGGTCAGTTGTGTAGTGAGGGGCAGGAACTGCTTCTGTTTCTCCACATGTTTTATGAGTGAAAGCCACTAGCACTGGTAATGCCTATTACATAGACCATAAAGTATAGTAATGCAGCAGTGATGCACAGGTATAGTACTGCAGCAGTGATGCACAGGTATAGTAATGCAGGAGAGATGCACAGGTATAGTACTGCAGGAGAGATGCACAGGTATAGTAATGCGGCAGTGATGCACAGGTATAGTAATGAAGGGGAGATACACAGGTATAGTAATGCAGCAGTGATGCACAGGCATAGTAATGCAGCAGTGATGTACAGGTATAATAATGCAGTAGTGATGCACAGGTATAATAATGCATAGGTATAGTAATACAGTAGTGATGCATAGGTATAGTAATACAGTAGTGATGCATAGGTATAGTAATACAGTAGTGATGCATAGGTATAGTAATACAGCAGTGATGCATAGGTATAGTAATGCAGCAGTGATGCACAGGTATAATAATGCAGTAGTGATGCATAGGTATAGTAATACAGTAGTGATGCATAGGTATAGTAATGCAGCAGTGATGCATAGGTATAGTAATGCAGCAGTGATGCATAGGTATAGTAATGCAGGAGAGATGCACAGGTATAGTAATGCAGGAGAGATGCACAGGTATAGTAATGCAGCAGTGATGCACAGGTATAGTAATGCAGGAGAGATGCACAGGTATAGTAATGCAGGAGAGATGTACAGGTATAGTAATGCAGGAGAGATGCACAGGTATAGTAATGCAGGATATATGCACAGGTATAGTAATGCAGCAGTGATGCACAGGTATAGTAATGCAGGATATATGCACAGGTATAGTAATGCAGCAGTGATGCACAGGCATAGTAATGCAGCAGTGATGCGAATGTATAGTAATGCAGCAGTGATGCGCAGGAATAGTAATGCAGCAGTGATGCACAGGTATAGTAATGCAGGAGAGATGTACAGGTATAGTAATGCAGGAGAGATGCACAGGTATAGTAATGCAGGATATATGCACAGGTATAGTAATGCAGCAGTGATGCACAGGTATAGTAATGCAGGATATATGCACAGGTATAGTAATGCAGCAGTGATGCACAGGCATAGTAATGCAGCAGTGATGCGAATGTATAGTAATGCAGCAGTGATGTGCAGGAATAGTAATGCAGCAGTAATGCACAGGTATAGTAATGCAGGAGAGATGCACAGGTATAGTAAAGCAGGAGAGATACACAGATATAGTAATGTAGGAGAGATGCACAGGTATAGTAATGCAGGAGAGATACACAGGTATAGTAATGCAGCAGTGATCCACAGGTATAGTAATGCAGGAGAGATGCACAGGTAGAGTAATGAAGCAGTGATGCATAGGTATATTAATGCAGGAGAGATGCACAGGTATAGTAATGCAGCAGTGATACACAGGTATAGTAATGCAAAGTATTGTAATGCAGGAGAGATGCACAGGTATAGTAATGCAGCAGTGATGCACAGGTATAGTAATGCAGGAGAGATGCACAGATATAGTAATGCAGCAGTGATACACAGGTATAATAATGCACAGGTATAGTAATGCAGGAGAGATACACAGGTATAGTAATGCAGCAGTGATGCACAGGTATAGTAATACAGCAGTGATGCACAGGTATAGTAATACAGCAGTGATGCACAGGTATAGTAATACAGCAGTGATGCACAGGTATAGTAATACAGCAGTGATGCACAGGTATAGTAATACAGCTGTGATGCACAGGTATAGTAATGCAGCAGTGATACACAGGTATAGTAATGCACAGGTATAGTCATGCAGGAGAGATACACAGGTATAGTAATGCAGCAGTGATGCACAGGTATAGTAATGCAGGGGAGATGCACAGCTAGAGTAATGAAGCAGTAATGCACAGGTATAGTAATGCAGGAGAGATGCACAGGTATAGTAATGCAGGAGAGATGCACAGGTAGAGTAATGAAGCAGTAAAGCACAGGTATAGTAATGCAGGAGAGATGCACAGGTATAGTAATGCAGGAGAGATATGCAGGTTAAGTAATGCAGCAGTGATACGCAGGTATACTAATGCAGGAGAGATGCACAGGTATAGTAATGCAGGATAGATGCACAGATATAGTAATGCAGGAGAGATACACAGGTATAGTAATGCAGCAGTGATGCACAGGTATAGTAATGCAGGAGAGATGCACAGGTAGAGTAATGAAGCAGGAATGCACAGGTATAGTAATGCAGGAGAGATGCATAGGTAAAGTAATGCAGGAGAGATGCACAGGTATAGTAATGCAGCAGTGATGCACAGGTATAGTAATGCAGGAGAGATGCACAGGTAGAGTAATGAAGCAGTAATGCACAGGTATAGTAATGCAGGAGAGATGCACAGGTATAGTAATGCAGGACAGATACGCAGGTATAGTAATGCAGCAGTGATGCACAGGTGTAGTAATGCAGGAGAGATGCACAGGTATAGTAATGCAGGAGAGATGCACATATATAGTAATGCAGCAGTGATACACATGTATAATAATGCACATGTATAGTAATGCAGGAGAGATACACAGGTATAGTAATGCAGCAGTGATGCACAGGTATAGTAATACAGCAGTGATGCACAGGTATAGTAATACAGCTGTGATGCACAGGTATAGTAATGCAGCAGTGATACACAGGTATAGTAATGCAGGAGAGATACACAGGTATAGTAATGCAGCAGTGATGCACAGGTATAGTAATGCAGGAGAGATGCACAGGTATAATAATGCAGCAGTGATGCACAGGTATAGTAATGCAGCAGTGATGCACAGGTATAGTAATGCAGGAGAGATGCACAGATATAGTAATGCAGCAGTGATGCACAGGTATAGTAATGCACAGGTATAGTAATGCAGGAGAGATACACAGGTATAGTAATGCAGAAGTGATGCACAGGTATAGTAATACAGCAGTGATGCACAGGTATAGTAACACAGCAGTGATGCACAGGTATAGTAATACAGCTGTGATGCACAGGTATAGTAATGCAGCAGTGATACACAGGTATAGTAATGCACAGGTATAGTAATGCAGAAGAGATACACAGGTATAGTAATGCAGGAAAAATGCACAGGTAGAGTAATGAAGCAGTAATGCACAGGTATAGTAATGCAGGAGAAATGCACAGGTATAGTAATGCAGGAGAGATACGCAGGTTAAGTAATGCAGCAGTGATACGCAGGTATACTAATGCAGGAGAGATGCACAGCTAGAGTAATGAAGCAGTAATGCACAGGTATAGTAATGCAGGAGAGATGCACAGGTATAGTAATGCAGGAGAGATGCACAGATATAGTAATGCAGCAGTGAAACACAGGTATAGTAATGCAGGAGAGATACACAGGTATAGTAATGCAGCAGTGATGCACAGGTATAGTAATACAGCAGTGATGCACAGGTATAGTAATACAGCAGTGATGCACAGGTATAGTAATACAGCTGTGATGCACAGGTATAGTAATGCAGCAGTGATACACAGGTATAGTAATGCACAGGTATAGTCATGCAGGAGAGATACACAGGTATAGTAATGCAGCAGTGATGCACAGGTATAGTAATGCAGGGGAGATGCACAGCTAGAGTAATGAAGCAGTAATGCACAGGTATAGTAATGCAGGAGAGATGCACAGGTATAGTAATGCAGGAGAGATGCACAGGTAGAGTAATGAAGCAGTAAAGCACAGGTATAGTAATGCAGGAGAGATGCACAGGTATAGTAATGCATGAGAGATACGCAGGTTAAGTAATGCAGCAGTGATACGCAGGTATACTAATGCAGGAGAGATGCACAGGTATAGTAATGCAGGAGAGATGCACAGATATAGTAATGCAGGAGAGATACACAGGTATAGTAATGCAGCAGTGATGCACAGGTATAGTAATGCAGGAGAGATGCACAGGTAGAGTAATGAAGCAGGAATGCACAGGTATAGTAATGCAGGAGAGATGCATAGGTATAGTAATGCAGGAGAGATGCACAGGTATAGTAATGCAGCAGTGATGCACAGGTATAGTAATGCAGGAGAGATGCACAGGTAGAGTAATGAAGCAGTAATGCACAGGTATAGTAATGCAGGAGAGATGCACAGGTATAGTAATGCAGGACAGATACGCAGGTATAGTAATGCAGCAGTGATGCACAGGTGTAGTAATGCAGGAGAGATGCACAGGTATAGTAATGCAGGAGAGATGCACATATATAGTAATGCAGCAGTGATACACATGTATAATAATGCACATGTATAGTAATGCAGGAGAGATACACAGGTATAGTAATGCAGCAGTTATGCACAGGTATAGTAATACAGCAGTGATGCACAGGTATAGTAATACAGCTGTGATGCACAGGTATAGTAATGCAGCAGTGATACACAGGTATAGTAATGCACAGGTATAGTAATGCAGGAGAGATACACAGGTATAGTAATGCAGCAGTGATGCACAGGTATAGTAATGCAGGAGAGATGCACAGGTATAATAATGCAGCAGTGATGCACAGGTATAGTAATGCAGCAGTGATGCACAGGTATAGTAATGCAGGAGAGATGCACAGATATAGTAATGCAGCAGTGATGCACAGGTATAGTAATGCACAGGTATAGTAATGCAGGAGAGATACACAGGTATAGTAATGCAGAAGTGATGCACAGGTATAGTAATACAGCAGTGATGCACAGGTATAGTAATACAGCAGTGATGCACAGGTATAGTAACACAGCAGTGATGCACAGGTATAGTAACACAGCAGTGATGCACAGGTATAGTAATACAGCTGTGATGCACAGGTATAGTAATGCAGCAGTGATACACAGGTATAGTAATGCACAGGTATAGTAATGCAGAAGAGATACACAGGTATAGTAATGCAGGAGTAATGCACAGGTAGAGTAATGAAGCAGTAATGCACAGGTATAGTAATGCAGGAGAAATGCACAGGTATATTAATGCAGGAGAGATACGCAGGTTAAGTAATGCAGCAGTGATACGCAGGTATACTAATGCAGGAGAGATGCACAGCTAGAGTAATGAAGCAGTAATGCACAGGTATAGTAATGCAGGAGAGATGCACAGGTATAGTAATGCAGGAGAGATGCACAGATATAGTAATGCAGCAGTGATACACAGGTATAATAATGCACAGGTATAGTAATGCAGGAGAGATACACAGGTATAGTAATGCAGCAGTGATGCACAGGTATAGTAATACAGCAGTGATGCACAGGTATAGTAATACAGCAGTGATGCACAGGTATAGTAATACAGCAGTGATGCACAGGTATAGTAATACAGCTGTGATGCACAGGTATAGTAATGCAGCAGTGATACACAGGTATAGTAATGCACAGGTATAGTCATGCAGGAGAGATGCACAGGTATAGTAAAGCAGGAGAGATGCACAGATATAGTAATGTAGGAGAGATGCACAGGTATAGTAATACAGGAGAGATACACAGGTATAGTAATGCAGCAGTGATCCACAGGTATAGTAATGCAGGAGAGATGCACAGGTAGAGTAATGAAGCAGTGATGCATAGGTATATTAATGCAGGAGAGATGCACAGGTATAGTAATGCAGCAGTGATACACAGGTATAGTAATGCAAAGTATTGTAATGCAGGAGAGATGCACAGGTATAGTAATGCAGCAGTGATGCACAGGTATAGTAATGCAGGAGAGATGCACAGATATAGTAATGCAGCAGTGATACACAGGTATAATAATGCACAGGTATAGTAATGCAGGAGAGATACACAGGTATAGTAATGCAGCAGTGATGCACAGGTATAGTAATACAGCAGTGATGCACAGGTATAGTAATACAGCAGTGATGCACAGGTATAGTAATACAGCAGTGATGCACAGGTATAGTAATACAGCTGTGATGCACAGGTATAGTAATGCAGCAGTGATACACAGGTATAGTAATGCACAGGTATAGTCATGCAGGAGAGATACACAGGTATAGTAATGCAGCAGTGATGCACAGGTATAGTAATGCAGGGGAGATGCACAGCTAGAGTAATGAAGCAGTAATGCACAGGTATAGTAATGCAGGAGAGATGCACAGGTATAGTAATGCAGGAGAGATGCACAGGTAGAGTAATGAAGCAGTAAAGCACAGGTATAGTAATGCAGGAGAGATGCACAGGTATAGTAATGCAGGAGAGATATGCAGGTTAAGTAATGCAGCAGTGATACGCAGGTATACTAATGCAGGAGAGATGCACAGGTATAGTAATGCAGGATAGATGCACAGATATAGTAATGCAGGAGAGATACACAGGTATAGTAATGCAGCAGTGATGCACAGGTATAGTAATGCAGGAGAGATGCACAGGTAGAGTAATGAAGCAGGAATGCACAGGTATAGTAATGCAGGAGAGATGCATAGGTAAAGTAATGCAGGAGAGATGCACAGGTATAGTAATGCAGCAGTGATGCACAGGTATAGTAATGCAGGAGAGATGCACAGGTAGAGTAATGAAGCAGTAATGCACAGGTATAGTAATGCAGGAGAGATGCACAGGTATAGTAATGCAGGACAGATACGCAGGTATAGTAATGCAGCAGTGATGCACAGGTGTAGTAATGCAGGAGAGATGCACAGGTATAGTAATGCAGGAGAGATGCACATATATAGTAATGCAGCAGTGATACACATGTATAATAATGCACATGTATAGTAATGCAGGAGAGATACACAGGTATAGTAATGCAGCAGTGATGCACAGGTATAGTAATACAGCAGTGATGCACAGGTATAGTAATACAGCTGTGATACACAGGTATAGTAATGCAGCAGTGATACACAGGTATAGTAATGCACAGGTATAGTAATGCAGGAGAGATACACAGGTATAGTAATGCAGCAGTGATGCACAGGTATAGTAATGCAGGAGAGATGCACAGGTATAATAATGCAGCAGTGATGCACAGGTATAGTAATGCAGCAGTGATGCACAGGTATAGTAATGCAGGAGAGATGCACAGATATAGTAATGCAGCAGTGATGCACAGGTATAGTAATGCACAGGTATAGTAATGCAGGAGAGATACACAGGTATAGTAATGCAGAAGTGATGCACAGGTATAGTAATACAGCAGTGATGCACAGGTATAGTAACACAGCAGTGATGCACAGGTATAGTAATACAGCTGTGATGCACAGGTATAGTAATGCAGCAGTGATACACAGGTATAGTAATGCACAGGTATAGTAATGCAGAAGAGATACACAGGTATAGTAATGCAGGAAAAATGCACAGGTAGAGTAATGAAGCAGTAATGCACAGGTATAGTAATGCAGGAGAAATGCACAGGTATAGTAATGCAGGAGAGATACGCAGGTTAAGTAATGCAGCAGTGATACGCAGGTATACTAATGCAGGAGAGATGCACAGCTAGAGTAATGAAGCAGTAATGCACAGGTATAGTAATGCAGGAGAGATGCACAGGTATAGTAATGCAGGAGAGATGCACAGATATAGTAATGCAGCAGTGAAACACAGGTATAGTAATGCAGGAGAGATACACAGGTATAGTAATGCAGCAGTGATGCACAGGTATAGTAATACAGCAGTGATGCACAGGTATAGTAATACAGCAGTGATGCACAGGTATAGTAATACAGCAGTGATGCACAGGTATAGTAATACAGCTGTGATGCACAGGTATAGTAATGCAGCAGTGATACACAGGTATAGTAATGCACAGGTATAGTCATGCAGGAGAGATACACAGGTATAGTAATGCAGCAGTGATGCACAGGTATAGTAATGCAGGGGAGATGCACAGCTAGAGTAATGAAGCAGTAATGCACAGGTATAGTAATGCAGGAGAGATGCACAGGTATAGTAATGCAGGAGAGATGCACAGGTAGAGTAATGAAGCAGTAAAGCACAGGTATAGTAATGCAGGAGAGATGCACAGGTATAGTAATGCATGAGAGATACGCAGGTTAAGTAATGCAGCAGTGATACGCAGGTATACTAATGCAGGAGAGATGCACAGGTATAGTAATGCAGGAGAGATGCACAGATATAGTAATGCAGGAGAGATACACAGGTATAGTAATGCAGCAGTGATGCACAGGTATAGTAATGCAGGAGAGATGCACAGGTAGAGTAATGAAGCAGGAATGCACAGGTATAGTAATGCAGGAGAGATGCATAGGTATAGTAATGCAGGAGAGATGCACAGGTATAGTAATGCAGCAGTGATGCACAGGTATAGTAATGCAGGAGAGATGCACAGGTAGAGTAATGAAGCAGTAATGCACAGGTATAGTAATGCAGGAGAGATGCACAGGTATAGTAATGCAGGACAGATACGCAGGTATAGTAATGCAGCAGTGATGCACAGGTGTAGTAATGCAGGAGAGATGCACAGGTATAGTAATGCAGGAGAGATGCACATATATAGTAATGCAGCAGTGATACACATGTATAATAATGCACATGTATAGTAATGCAGGAGAGATACACAGGTATAGTAATGCAGCAGTTATGCACAGGTATAGTAATACAGCAGTGATGCACAGGTATAGTAATACAGCTGTGATGCACAGGTATAGTAATGCAGCAGTGATACACAGGTATAGTAATGCACAGGTATAGTAATGCAGGAGAGATACACAGGTATAGTAATGCAGCAGTGATGCACAGGTATAGTAATGCACAGGTATAGTCATGCAGGAGAGATGCACAGGTATAATAATGCAGCAGTGATGCACAGGTATAGTAATGCAGCAGTGATGCACAGGTATAGTAATGCAGGAGAGATGCACAGATATAGTAATGCAGCAGTGATGCACAGGTATAGTAATGCAGGAGAGATACACAGGTATAGTAATGCAGAAGTGATGCACAGGTATAGTAATACAGCAGTGATGCACAGGTATAGTAACACAGCAGTGATGCACAGGTATAGTAATACAGCTGTGATGCACAGGTATAGTAATGCAGCAGTGATACACAGGTATAGTAATGCACAGGTATAGTAATGCAGAAGAGATACACAGGTATAGTAATGCAGGAGAAATGCACAGGTAGAGTAATGAAGCAGTAATGCACAGGTATAGTAATGCAGGAGAAATGCACAGGTATATTAATGCAGGAGAGATACGCAGGTTAAGTAATGCAGCAGTGATACGCAGGTATACTAATGCAGGAGAGATGCACAGCTAGAGTAATGAAGCAGTAATGCACAGGTATAGTAATGCAGGAGAGATGCACAGGTATAGTAATGCAGGAGAGATGCACAGATATAGTAATGCAGCAGTGATACACAGGTATAATAATGCACAGGTATAGTAATGCAGGAGAGATACACAGGTATAGTAATGCAGCAGTGATGCACAGGTATAGTAATACAGCAGTGATGCACAGGTATAGTAATACAGCAGTGATGCACAGGTATAGTAATACAGCAGTGATGCACAGGTATAGTAATACAGCTGTGATGCACAGGTATAGTAATGCAGCAGTGATACACAGGTATAGTAATGCACAGGTATAGTCATGCAGCAGTGATGCACAGGTATAGTAATGCAGGGGAGATGCACAGCTAGAGTAATGAAGCAGTAATGCACAGGTATAGTAATGCAGGAGAGATGCACAGGTATAGTAATGCAGGAGAGATGCACAGGTAGAGTAATGAAGCAGTAAAGCACAGGTATAGTAATGCAGGAGAGATGCACAGGTATAGTAATGCAGGAGAGATACGCAGGTTAAGTAATGCAGCAGTGATACGCAGGTATACTAATGCAGGAGAGATGCACAGGTATAGTAATGCAGCAGTGATACACAGGTATAGTAATGCACAGGTATAGTCATGCAGGAGAGATACACAGGTATAGTAATGCAGCAGTGATGCACAGGTATAGTAATGCAGGAGAGATGCACAGGTATAGTAATGCAGGAGAGATGCACAGGTAGAGTAATGATGCAGTAAAGCACAGGTATAGTAATGCAGGAGAGATGCACAGGTATAGTAATGCATGAGAGATATGCAGGTTAAGTAATGCAGCAGTGATACGCAGGTATACTAATGCAGGAGAGATGCACAGGTATAGTAATGCAGGAGAGATGCACAGATATAGTAATGCAGGAGAGATACACAGGTATAGTAATGCAGCAGTGATGCACAGGTATAGTAATGCAGGAGAGATGCACAGGTAGAGTAATGAAGCAGGAATGCACAGGTATAGTAATGCAGGAGAGATGCATAGGTATAGTAATGCAGGAGAGATGCACAGGTATAGTAATGCAGCAGTGATGCACAGGTATAGTAATGCAGGAGAGATGCACAGGTAGAGTAATGAAGCAGTAATGCACAGGTATAGTAATGCAGGAGAGATGCACAGGTATAGTAATGCAGGACAGATACGCAGGTATAGTAATGCAGCAGTGATGCACAGGTGTAGTAATGCAGGAGAGATGCACAGGTATAGTAATGCAGGAGAGATGCACATATATAGTAATGCAGCAGTGATACACATGTATAATAATGCACATGTATAGTAATGCAGGAGAGATACACAGGTATAGTAATGCAGCAGTTATGCACAGGTATAGTAATACAGCAGTGATGCACAGGTATAGTAATACAGCTGTGATGCACAGGTATAGTAATGCAGCAGTGATACACAGGTATAGTAATGCACAGGTATAGTAATGCAGGAGAGATACACAGGTATAGTAATGCAGCAGTGATGCACAGGTATAGTAATGCAGGAGAGATGCACAGGTATAATAATGCAGCAGTGATGCACAGGTATAGTAATGCAGCAGTGATGCACAGGTATAGTAATGCAGGAGAGATGCACAGATATAGTAATGCAGCAGTGATGCACAGGTATAGTAATGCACAGGTATAGTAATGCAGGAGAGATACACAGGTATAGTAATGCAGAAGTGATGCACAGGTATAGTAATACAGCAGTGATGCACAGGTATAGTAACACAGCAGTGATGCACAGGTATAGTAATACAGCTGTGATGCACAGGTATAGTAATGCAGCAGTGATACACAGGTATAGTAATGCACAGGTATAGTAATGCAGAAGAGATACACAGGTATAGTAATGCAGGAGAAATGCACAGGTAGAGTAATGAAGCAGTAATGCACAGGTATAGTAATGCAGGAGAAATGCACAGGTATATTAATGCAGGAGAGATACGCAGGTTAAGTAATGCAGCAGTGATACGCAGGTATACTAATGCAGGAGAGATGCACAGCTAGAGTAATGAAGCAGTAATGCACAGGTATAGTAATGCAGGAGAGATGCACAGGTATAGTAATGCAGGAGAGATGCACAGATATAGTAATGCAGCAGTGATACACAGGTATAATAATGCACAGGTATAGTAATGCAGGAGAGATACACAGGTATAGTAATGCAGCAGTGATGCACAGGTATAGTAATACAGCAGTGATGCACAGGTATAGTAATACAGCAGTGATGCACAGGTATAGTAATACAGCAGTGATGCACAGGTATAGTAATACAGCTGTGATGCACAGGTATAGTAATGCAGCAGTGATACACAGGTATAGTAATGCACAGGTATAGTCATGCAGGAGAGATACACAGGTATAGTAATGCAGCAGTGATGCACAGGTATAGTAATGCAGGGGAGATGCACAGCTAGAGTAATGAAGCAGTAATGCACAGGTATAGTAATGCAGGAGAGATGCACAGGTATAGTAATGCAGGAGAGATGCACAGGTAGAGTAATGAAGCAGTAAAGCACAGGTATAGTAATGCAGGAGAGATGCACAGGTATAGTAATGCAGGAGAGATACGCAGGTTAAGTAATGCAGCAGTGATACGCAGGTATACTAATGCAGGAGAGATGCACAGGTATAGTAATGCAGGAGAGATGCACAGATATAGTAATGCAGGAGAGATACACAGGTATAGTAATGCAGCAGTGATGCACAGGTATAGTAATGCAGGAGAGATGCACAGGTAGAGTAATGAAGCAGGAATGCACAGGTATAGTAATGCAGGAGAGATGCATAGGTATAGTAATGCAGGAGAGATGCACAGGTATAGTAATGCAGCAGTGATGCACAGGTAGAGTAATGAAGCAGTAATGCACAGGTATAGTAATGCAGGAGAGATGCACAGGTACAGTAATACAGGACAGATACGCAGGTATAGTAATGCAGCAGTGATGCACAGGTGTAGTAATGCATGAGAGATGCACAGGTATAGTAATGCAGGAGAGATGCACATATATAGTAATGCAGCAGTGATACACATGTATAATAATGCACAGGTATAGTAATGCAGGAGAGATACACAGGTATAGTAATGCAGCAGTGATGCACAGGTATAGTAATACAGCAGTGATGCACAGGTATAGTAATACAGCTGTGATGCACAGGTATAGTAATGCAGCAGTGATACACAGGTATAGTAATGCACAGGTATAGTAATGCAGGAGAGATACACAGGTATAGTAATGCAGCAGTGATGCACAGGTATAGTAATGCAGGAGAGATGCACAGGTATAGTAATGCAGCAGTGATGCACAGGTATAGTAATGCAGCAGTGATGCACAGGTATAGTAATGCAGGAGAGATGCACAGATATAGTAATGCAGCAGTGATGCACAGGTATAGTAATGCACAGGTATAGTAATGCAGGAGAGATACACAGGTATACTAATGCAGAAGTGATGCACAGGTATAGTAATACAGCAGTGATGCACAGGTATAGTAACACAGCAGTGATGCACAGGTATAGTAATACAGCTGTGATGCACAGGTATAGTAATGCAGCAGTGATACACAGGTATAGTAATGCACAGGTATAGTAATGCAGGAGAGATACACAGGTATAGTAATGCAGCAGTGATGCACAGGTATAGTAATGCAGGAGAGATGCACAGGTATAGTAATGAAGCAGTAATGCACAGGTATAGTAATGCAGCAGTGATACACAGGTATAGTAATGCACAGGTATAGTAATGCAGGAGAGATGCACAGATATAGTAATGCAGGAGAGATACACAGGTATAGTAATGCAGCAGTGATGCACAGGTATAGTAATGCAGGAGAGATGCACAGGTAGAGTAATGAAGCAGTAATGCACAGGTATAGTAATGCAGGAGAGATGCACAGGTATAGTAATGCAGGAGAGTTACACAGGTTAAGTAATGCAGCAGTGATACGCAGGTATACTAATGCAGGAGAGATGCACAGGTATAGTAATGCAGGAGAGATGCACAGGTATAGTAATGCAGGAGAGATGCACAGATATAGTAATGCAGGAGAGATACACAGGTATAGTAATGCAGCAGTGATGCGCAGGTATAGTAATGCAGGAGAGATGCACAGGTAGAGTAATGCAGGAGAGATATGCAGGTATAGTAATGCAGCAGTGATGCGCAGGTATAGTAATGCAGGAGAGATGCACAGGTATAGTAATGCAGGAGAGATGCACAGATATAGTAATGCAGGAGAGATACACAGGTATAGTAATGCAGCAGTGATGCGCAGGTATAGTAATGCAGGAGAGATGCACAGGTAGAGTAATGCAGGAGAGATACGCAGGTTAAGTAATGCAGCAGTGATACGCAGGTATACTAATGCAGGAGAGATGCACAGGTATAGTAATGCAGGAGAGATGCACAGATATAGTAATGCAGGAGAGATATACAGGTATAGTAATGCAGCAGTGATGCACAGGTATAGTAATGCAGGAGAGATGCACAGGTATAGTTATGTAGGAGAGATGCACAGATATAGTAATGCAGCAGTGATGCACATATATAGTAATGCAGGATAGATGCACAGGTATAGTAATGCAGGAGAGATACGCAGGTATAGTAATGCAGCAGTGATGCACAGGTATAGTAATGCAGGAGAGATGCACAGGTATAGTAATGCAGGAGAGATGCACAAGTATAGTTATGCAGGAGAGATGTGCAGGTATAGTAATGCAGGAGAGATGCACATATATAGTAATGTAGGAGAGATGCACAGGTATGGTAATGCAGCAGTGATGCACAGGTATAGTAATGCAGCAGTGATGCACAGATATAGTAATACAAGAGAGATACACAAGTATAGTTATGCAGGAGAGATGTGCAGGTATAGTAATGCAGGAGAGATGCACAGATATAGTAATGTAGGAGAGATGCACAGGTATGGTAATGCAGCAGTGATACACAGGTATAGTAATGCAGTAGTGATACACAGATATGGTAATACAGAAGTGATGCATAGGTATAGTAATGCAGCAGTGATACACAGGTATAGTAATGCAGTAGTGATACACAGATATGGTAATACAGCAGTGATGCATAGGTATAGTAATGCAGCAGTGATACACAGGTATAGTAATGCAGCAGTGATACACAGGTATGGTAATGCAGCAGTGATGCACAGGTATGGTAATGCAGCAGTGATACACAGGTATAGTAATGCAGCAGTGATACACAGGTATAGTAATGCAGCAGTGATACACAGGTATAGTAATGCAGTAGTGATACACAGATATGGTAATACAGAAGTGATGCATAGGTATAGTAATGCAGCAGTGATGCACAGGTATAGTAAGGCTGCAGTGATGCATAGGTATAGTAATAGAGCAGTGATGCACAAATATTGTAATACAGCAGTGATACACAGGTATGGTAATGCAGCAGTAATGCACAGATATGGTAATACAGCAGTGATGCATAGGTATAGTAATGCAGCAGTGATACACAGATATGGTAATACAGAAGTGATGCATAGGTATAGTAATGCAGCAGTGATACACAGGTATAGTAATGCAGTAGTGATACACAGATATGGTAATACAGCAGTGATGCATAGGTATAGTAATGCAGCAGTGATACACAGGTATAGTAATGCAGCAGTGATACACAGGTATGGTAATGCAGCAGTGATGCACAGGTATGGTAATGCAGCAGTGATACACAGGTATAGTAATGCAGCAGTGATACACAGGTATAGTAATGCAGCAGTGATACACAGGTATAGTAATGCAGTAGTGATACACAGATATGGTAATACAGAAGTGATGCATAGGTATAGTAATGCAGTAGTGATACACAGATATGGTAATACAGAAGTGATGCATAGGTATAGTAATGCAGCAGTGATGCACAGGTATGGTAATGCAGCAGTGATACACAGGTATAGTAATGCAGCAGTGATACACAGGTATAGTAATGCAGCAGTGATACACAGGTATAGTAATGCAGTAGTGATACACAGATATGGTAATACAGAAGTGATGCATAGGTATAGTAATGCAGTAGTGATACACAGATATGGTAATACAGAAGTGATGCATAGGTATAGTAATGCAGCAGTGATGCACAGGTATAGTAATGCAGTAGTGATACACAGATATGGTAATACAGCAGTGATGCATAGGTATAGTAATGCAGCAGTGATACACAGGTATAGTAATGCAGAAGTGATACACAGGTATGGTAATGCAGCAGTGATGCACAGGTATGGTAATGCAGCAGTGATACACAGGTATAGTAATGCAGCAGTGATACACAGGTATAGTAATGCAGCAGTGATACACATGTATGGTAATGCAGCAGTGATGCACAGGTATGGTAATGCAGCAGTGATACACAGGTATAGTAATGCAGCAGTGATACATAGGTATAGTAATGCAGCAGTGATACACAGGTATAGTAATGCAGTAGTGATACACAGATATGGTAATACAGAAGTGATGCATAGGTATAGTAATACAGCAGTGATGCACAGGTATAGTAATAGAGCAGTGATGCACAAATATTGTAATACAGCAGTGATACACAGGTATGGTAATGCAGCAGTGATACACAGATATGGTAATACAGTAGGAGGAGTCTGTCTGGTATAAGTTTACGCCTCCTGCATGTATGTGTGATCCTGTGCTGCATTTGATCACTTTTTACACTATCTGATGAGTGTCACCTGAGGTCATGTACACCGGCCATCGCAGCTCCGTCCCTGAGGACAGGAAGATGGAGAACCTGGATTTCACTGGAACTAGCATAGCGGTATCAGCCAGCTCCTTATACACTATATACATATATATACACCATATACACCATATGCACCTTATACACATATACACCATATGCACCTTATACACCATACACATCATATACACCATATACACCTTATACACCTTATACACATATACACCATATACACCTCATACACCATATACACCATGTACACCATATACAGGAGGAAGGGCGCAGTGATTGTGTGTAACACCATATACAGGATGAAGGGTGCAGTGATTGTGTGTAACACCATATGCAGGAGGAAGGGTGCAGTGATTGTGTGTAACACCATATGCAGGAGGAAGGGCGCAGTGATTGTGTGTAACACCATATGCAGGAGGAAGGGTGCAGTGATTGTGTGTAACACCATATACAGGAGGAAGGGTGCAGTGATTGTGTGTAACACCATATGCAGGAGGAAGGGAGCAGTGATTGTGTGTAACACCATATGCAGGAGGAAGGGTGCAGTGATTGTGTGTAACACCATATGCAGGAGGAAGGGCGCAGTGATTGTGTGTAACACCATATGCAGGAGGAAGGGTGCAGTGATTGTGTGTAACACCATATACAGGAGGAAGGGCGCAGTGATTGTGTGTAACACCACATGCAGGAGGAAGGGCGCAGTGATTGTGTGTAACACCATATGCAGGAGGAAGGGCGCAGTGATTGTGTGTAACACCATATACAGGAGGAAGGGTGCAGTGATTGTGTGTAACACCATATGCAGGAGGAAGGGCGCAGTGATTGTGTGTAACACCATATGCAGGAGGAAGGGTGCAGTGATTGTGTGTAACACCATATGCAGGAGGAAGGGAGCAGTGATTGTGTGTAACACCATATGCAGGAGGAAGGGTGCAGTGATTGTGTGTAACACCATATACAGGAGGAAGGGCGCAGTGATTGTGTGTAACACCACATGCAGGAGGAAGGGCGCAGTGATTGTGTGTAACACCATATACAGGAGGAAGGGTGCAGTGATTGTGTGTAACACCATATGCAGGAGGAAGGGAGCAGTGATTGTGTGTAACACCATATGCAGGAGGAAGGGTGCAGTGATTGTGTGTAACACCATATACAGGAGGAAGGGCGCAGTGATTGTGTGTAACACCACATGCAGGAGGAAGGGCGCAGTGATTGTGTGTAACACCATATACAGGAGGAAGGGTGCAGTGATTGTGTGTAACACCATATGCAGGAGGAAGGGCGCAGTGATTGTGTGTAACACCATATACAGGAGGAAGGGCGCAGTGATTGTGTGTAACACCACATGCAGGAGGAAGGGTGCAGTGATTGTGTGTAACACCATATACAGGAGGAAGGGTGCAGTGATTGTGTGTAACACCATATACAGGAGGAAGGGTGCAGTGATTGTGTGTAACACCATATACAGGAGGAAGGGAGCAGTGATTATGTGTAACACCATATATAGGAGGAAGGGTGCAGTGATTGTGTGTAACACCATATGCAGGAGGAAGGGAGCAGTGATTGTGTGTAACACCATATATAGGAGGAAGGGGGCAGTGATTGTGTGTAACACCATATACAGGAGGAAGGGTGCAGTGATTGTGTGTAACACCATATGCAGGAGGAAGGGCGCAGTGATTGTGTGTAACACCATATGCAGGAGGAAGGGTGCAGTGATTGTGTGTAACACCATATGCAGGAGGAAGGGTGCAGTGATTGTGTGTAACACCATATACAGGAGGAAGGGGGCAGTGATTGTGTGTAACACCATATGCAGGAGGAAGGGCGCAGTGATTGTGTGTAACACCATATACAGGAGGAAGGGTGCAGTGATTGTGTGTAACACCATATATAGGAGGAAGGGCGCAGTGATTGTGTGTAACACCATATACAGGAGGAAGGGTGCAGTGATTGTGTGTAACACCATATACAGGAGGAAGGGTGCAGTGATTGTGTGTAACACCATATGCAGGAGGAAGGGTGCAGTGATTGTGTGTAACACCATATACAGGAGGAAGGGTGCAGTGATTGTGTGTAATACCATATGCAGGAGGAAGGGTGCAGTGATTGTGTGTAATACCATATGCAGGAGGAAGGGTGCAGTGATTGTGTGTAACACCATATGCAGGAGGAAGGGTGCAGTGATTGTCTGTAACACCATATACAGGAGGAAGGGCGCAGTGATTGTGTGTAACACCATATACAGGAGGAAGGGTGCAGTGATTGTGTATAACACCATATGCAGGAGGAAGGGTGCAGTGATTGTGTGTAACACCATATACAGGAGGAAGGGGGCAGTGATTGTGTGTAACACCATATACAGGAGGAAGGGTGCAGTGATTGTGTGTAACACCATATGCAGGAGGAAGGGCGCAGTGATTGTGTGTAACACCATATACAGGAGGAAGGGCGCAGTGATTGTGTGTAACACCATATACAGGAGGAAGGGCGCAGTGATTGTGTGTAACACCACATACAGGAGGAAGGGTGCAGTGATTGTGTGTAACACCATATGCAGGAGGAAGGGTGCAGTGATTGTGTGTAACACCATATGCAGGATGAAGGGCGCAGTGATTGTGTGTAACACCATATGCAGGAGGAAGGGTGCAGTGATTGTGTGTAACACCATATACAGGAGGAAGGGTGCAGTGATTGTGTATAACACCATATGCAGGAGGAAGGGCGCAGTGATTGTGTGTAACACCATATACAGGAGGAAGGGTGCAGTGATTGTGTGTAACACCATATGCAGGAGGAAGGGCGCAGTGATTGTGTGTAACACCATATGCAGGAGGAAGGGTGCAGTGATTGTGTGTAACACCATATGCAGGAGGAAGGGCGCAGTGATTGTGTGTAACACCATATACAGGAGGAAGGGTGCAGTGATTGTGTGTAACACCATATGCAGGAGGAAGGGTGCAGTGATTGTGTGTAACACCATATACAGGAGGAAGGGTGCAGTGATTGTGTGTAACACCATATGCAGGAGGAAGGGTGCAGTGATTGTGTGTAACACCATATACAGGAGGAAGGGTGCAGTGATTGTGTGTAACACCATATACAGGAGGAAGGGCGCAGTGATTGTGTGTAACACCATATGCAGGAGGAAGGGCGCAGTGATTGTGTGTAACACCATATGCAGGAGGAAGGGTGCAGTGATTGTGTGTAACACCATATGCAGGAGGAAGGGCGCAGTGATTGTGTGTAACACCATATACAGGAGGAAGGGTGCAGTGATTGTGTGTAACACCATATGCAGGAGGAAGGGTGCAGTGATTGTGTGTAACACCATATGCAGGATGAAGGGCGCAGTGATTGTGTGTAACACCATATGCAGGAGGAAGGGTGCAGTGATTGTGTGTAACACCATATGCAGGAGGAAGGGCGCAGTGATTGTGTGTAACACCATATACAGGAGGAAGGGCGCAGTGATTGTGTGTAACACCATATACAGGAGGAAGGGCGCAGTGATTGTGTGTAACACCATATGCAGGATGAAGGGCGCAGTGATTGTGTGTAACACCATATGCAGGATGAAGGGCGCAGTGATTGTGTGTAACACCATATGCAGGAGGAAGGGTGCAGTGATTGTGTGTAACACCATATGCAGGAGGAAGGGAGCAGTGATTGTGTGTAATACCATATACAGGATGAAGGGCGCAGTGATTGTGTGTAACACCATATACAGGAGGAAGGGGGCAGTGATTGTGTGTAACACCATATACAGGAGGAAGGGTGCAGTGATTGTGTGTAACACCATATGCAGGAGGAAGGGAGCAGTGATTGTGTGTAACACCATATACAGGAGGAAGGGTGCAGTGATTGTGTGTTACACCATATACATGAGGAAGGGTGCAGTGATTGTGTGTAACACCATATACAGGAGGAAGGGCGCAGTGATTGTGTGTAACACCATATACAGGAGGAAGGGTGCAGTGATTGTGTGTAACACCATATACAGGAGGAAGGGTGCAGTGATTGTGTGTAACACCATATACAGGAGGAAGGGTGCAGTGATTGTGTGTAACACCATATGCAGGAGGAAGGGCGCAGTGATTGTGTGTAACACCATATGCAGGAGGAAGGGCGCAGTGATTGTGTGTAACACCATATACAGGAGGAAGGGCGCAGTGATTGTGTGTAACACCATATATAGGAGGAAGGGCGCAGTGATTGTGTGTAACACCATATGCAGGAGGAAGGGTGCAGTGATTGTGTGTAACACCATATGCAGGAGGAAGGGCGCAGTGATTGTGTGTAACACCATATATAGGAGGAAGGGCGCAGTGATTGTGTGTAACACCATATGCAGGAGGAAGGGTGCAGTGATTGTGTGTAACACCATATGCAGGAGGAAGGGCGCAGTGATTGTGTGTAACACCATATACAGGAGGAAGGGCGCAGTGATTGTGTGTAACACCATATACAGGAGGAAGGGTGCAGTGATTGTGTGTAACACCATATGCAGGAGGAAGGGCGCAGTGATTGTGTGTAACACCATATACAGGAGGAAGGGCGCAGTGATTGTGTGTAACACCATATACAGGAGGAAGGGCGCAGTGATTGTGTGTAACACCATATGCAGGAGGAAGGGCGCAGTGATTGTGTGTAACACCATATACAGGAGGAAGGGCGCAGTGATTGTGTGTAACACCATATACAGGAGGAAGGGTGCAGTGATTGTGTGTAACACCATATGCAGGAGGAAGGGTGCAGTGATTGTGTGTAACACCATATACAGGAGGAAGGGTGCAGTGATTGTGTGTAACACCATATACAGGAGGAAGGGTGCAGTGATTGTGTGTAACACCATATGCAGGAGGAAGGGCGCAGTGATTGTGTGTAACACCATATACAGGAGGAAGGACGCAGTGATTGTGTGTAACACCATATGCAGGAGGAAGGGAGCAGTGATTGTGTCTAACACCATATGCAGGAGGAAGGGTGCAGTGATTGTGTGTAACACCATATACAGGAGGAAGGGCGCAGTGATTGTGTGTAACACCATATACAGGAGGAAGGGCGCAGTGATTGTGTGTAACACCATATGCAGGAGGAAGGGTGCAGTGATTGTGTGTAACACCATATGCAGGATGAAGGGCGCAGTGATTGTGTGTAACACCATATGCAGGAGGAAGGGTGCAGTGATTGTGTCTAACACCATATGCAGGAGGAAGGGTGCAGTGATTGTGTGTAACACCATATACAGGAGGAAGGGTGCAGTGATTGTGTGTAACACCATATGCAGGAGGAAGGGTGCAGTGATTGTCTGTAACACCATATGCAGGAGGAAGGGTGCAGTGATTGTGTCTAACACCATATGCAGGAGGAAGGGTGCAGTGATTGTGTGTAACACCATATACAGGAGGAAGGGCGCAGTGATTGTGTGTAACACCATATACAGGAGGAAGGGCGCAGTGATTGTGTGTAACACCATATACAGGAGGAAGGGCGCAGTGATTGTGTGTAACACCATATGCAGGAGGAAGGACGCAGTGATTGTGTGTAACACCATATACAGGAGGAAGGGCGCAGTGATTGTGTGTAACACCATATGCAGGAGGAAGGGTGCAGTGATTGTCTGTAACACCATATGCAGGAGGAAGGGTGCAGTGATTGTGTCTAACACCATATGCAGGAGGAAGGGTGCAGTGATTGTGTGTAACACCATATGCAGGAGGAAGGGCGCAGTGATTGTGTGTAACACCATATACAGGAGGAAGGGCGCAGTGATTGTGTGTAACACCATATGCAGGAGGAAGGGTGCAGTGATTGTGTGTAACACCATATGCAGGAGGAAGGGTGCAGTGATTGTGTGTAACACCATATACAGGAGGAAGGGCGCAGTGATTGTGTGTAACACCATATACAGGAGGAAGGGTGCAGTGATTGTGTGTAACACCATATACAGGAGGAAGGGTGCAGTGATTGTGTGTAACACCATATGCAGGATGAAGGGCGCAGTGATTGTGTGTAACACCATATACAGGAGGAAGGGTGCAGTGATTGTGTGTAACACCATATGCAGGAGGAAGGGCGCAGTGATTGTGTGTAACACCATATGCAGGAGGAAGGGCGCAGTGATTGTGTGTAACACCATATACAGGAGGAAGGGGGCAGTGATTGTGTGTAACACCATATACAGGAGGAAGGGCGCAGTGATTGTGTGTAACACCATATGCAGGAGGAAGGACGCAGTGATTGTCTGTAACACCATATGCAGGAGGAAGGGTGCAGTGATTGTGTCTAACACCATATGCAGGAGGAAGGGTGCAGTGATTGTGTGTAACACCATATGCAGGAGGAAGGGTGCAGTGATTGTGTGTAACACCATATACAGGAGGAAGGGCGCAGTGATTGTGTGTAACACCATATACAGGAGGAAGGGCGCAGTGATTGTGTGTAACACCATATGCAGGAGGAAGGGTGCAGTGATTGTGTGTAACACCATATACAGGAGGAAGGGCGCAGTGATTGTGTGTAACACCATATGCAGGAGGAAGGGCGCAGTGATTGTGTGTAACACCATATGCAGGAGGAAGGGCGCAGTGATTGTGTGTAACACCATATGCAGGAGGAAGGGCGCAGTGATTGTGTGTAAGGCTTTCTTCTGCACATTGTGTATATGAAGGAATATGTCACAGGAAATAACACGACAATATGGAGGAGACCTGCAATGCCAGCTAGAGCCCCGGTAACAATGAAGAATGAGACAAAAAAGGACGCCGTACGAGTAACACACCTGCGGAAAAGACGTCTGCTCATCTAGAATAGAGAGGATGCCCCAGGGCCGGCAGAGGAACAGATCCTGAGGGGAAGAGACAAAAACAGCATCAAATCCAGGATCCTCATTACTAGCAGCTTCAGCAAAGAGTCTCAATATAAATGATTTAGCATTGAGGGCGAATGTATGAAGAAGTGTAGAGAGTGGACCAGTGGAGAAGTTGCCAATGGCAACCAATCAGCTTTTAATTAACATTTACAGAGGTGTCCTCTAGAGATGAGCGGGTTCGGTTTCTCTGAATCCGAACCCGCACGAACTTCATGTTTTTTTTCACGGGTCCGAGCGACTCGGATCTTCCCGCCTTGCTCGGTTAACCCGAGCGCGCCCGAACGTCATCATGACGCTGTCGGATTCTCGCGAGACTCGGATTCTATATAAGGAGCCGCGCGTCGCCGCCATTTTCACACGTGCATTGAGATTGATAGGGAGAGGACGTGGCTGGCGTCCTCTCCGTTATAGTAGAAAAGAGTAAAGACTGAGTGACTTAGTTATAATTGTGGGGAGGATTGGGGACGGGGAGCAGCTGTTAGGGAGTAAAGTGATTTAGATTAGGAGAGAGAGAGAGAGAGAGAGAGAGAGAGAGAGATTGACCTGATTTACTGGAGCTTAGGAGTACTATAGAAGAGAGTGCAGAGTTTACTAGTGACTGACCACAGTGACCACCAGACAGTGCAGTTTTATTTAATATATCCGTTCTCTGCCTGAAAAAAACGATACACACAGTGACTCAGTCACATACCATATCTGTGTGCACTGCTCAGCCCAGTGTGCTGCATCATCTATGTATATATTATATATCTGACTGTGCTCAGCTCACACAGCTTATAATTGTGGGGGAGACTGGGGAGCACTGCAGTGCCAGTTATAGGTTATAGCAGGAGCCAGGAGTACAAGACAGTCACATACCATATCTGTGTGCACTGCTCAGCCCAGTGTGCTGCATCATCTATGTATATATTATATATCTGACTGTGCTCAGCTCACACAGCTTATAATTGTGGGGGAGACTGGGGAGCACTGCAGTGCCAGTTATAGGTTATAGCAGGAGCCAGGAGTACATATTATATTAAAATTAATTAAACAGTGCACACTTTTGCTGCAGGAGTGCCACTGCCAGTGTGACTGACCAGTGACCTGACCACACTGACCACCAGTATAGTTAGTAGTATACTATATTGTGATTGCCTGAAAAAGTTAAACACTCGTCGTGTGACTTCACTTGTGTGGTGTTTTTTTTTTTATTCTATAAAAAACTCATTCTGCTGACAGACAGTGTCCAGCAGGTCCGTCATTATATAATATATATACCTGTCCGGCTGCAGTAGTGATATATATATATTTTTTATATCATTATTTATCATCCAGTCGCAGCAGACACAGTACGGTAGTTCACGGCTGTAGCTACCTCTGTGTCGGCACTCGGCAGTCCGTCCATAATTGTATACCACCTAACCGTGGTTTTTTTTTCTTTCTTCTTTATACATACATACTACGACATCTCTTTATCAACCAGTCTATATTAGCAGCAGACACAGTACAGTACGGTAGTTCACGGCTGTGGCTACCTCTGTGTCGGCACTCGGCAGTCCGTCCATAATTGTATACCACCTAACCGTGGTTTTTTTTTTTCTTCTTTATACATACATACTACGACATCTCTTTATCAACCAGTCTATATTAGCAGCAGACACAGTACAGTACGGTAGTTCACGGCTGTGGCTACCTCTGTGTCGGCACTCGGCAGTCCGTCCATAATTGTATACCACCTAACCGTGGTTTTTTTTTCTTTCTTCTTTATACATACATACTACGACATCTCTTTATCAACCAGTCTATATTAGCAGCAGACACAGTACAGTACGGTAGTTCACGGCTGTGGCTACCTCTGTGTCGGCACTCGGCAGTCCGTCCATAATTGTATACCACCTAACCGTGGTTTTTTTTTCTTTCTTCTTTATACGTACATACTACGACATCTCTTTATCAACCAGTCTATATTAGCAGCAGACACAGTACAGTACGGTAGTTCACGGCTGTGGCTACCTCTGTGTCGGCACTCGGCAGTCCGTCCATAATTGTATACCACCTAACCGTGGTTTTTTTTTCTTTCTTCTTTATACGTACATACTACGACATCTCTTTATCAACCAGTCTATATTAGCAGCAGACACAGTACAGTACGGTAGTTCACGGCTGTGGCTACCTCTGTGTCGGCACTCGGCAGTCCGTCCATAATTGTATACCACCTACCCGTGGTTTTTTTTTCTTTCTTCTTTATACATACATACTACGACATCTCTTTATCAACCAGTCTATATTAGCAGCAGACACAGTACAGTACGGTAGTTCACGGCTGTGGCTACCTCTGTGTCGGCACTCGGCAGTCCGTCCATAATTGTATACCACCTAACCGTGGTTTTTTTTTCTTTCTTCTTTATACATACATACTACGACATCTCTTTATCAACCAGTCTATATTAGCTATATGTCTATATGTGCTGATTGGGGAGGGTTTTTTGGAAGGGACATCCTGCGTGACACTGCAATGCCACTCCTAAATGGGCCCGGTGTTTGTGTCGGCCACTAGGGTCGCTAATCTTACTCACACAGCTACCTCATTGCGCCTCTTTTTTTCTTTGCGTCATGTGCTGATTGGGGAGGGTTTTTTGGAAGGGACATCCTGCGTGACACTGCAGTGCCACTCCTAAATGGGCCCGGTGTTTGTGTCGGCCACTAGGGTCGCTAATCTTACTCACACAGCTACCTCATTGTGCCTCTTTTTTTCTTTGCGTCATGTGCTGATTGGGGAGGGTTTTTTGGAAGGGACATCCTGCGTGACACTGCAGTGCCACTCCTAGATGGGCCAGGTGTTTGTGTCGGCCACTAGGGTCGCTTAGCTTAGTCATCCAGCGACCTCGGTGCAAATTGTAGGACTAAAAATAATATTGTGAGGTGTGAGGTATTCAGAATAGACTGAAAATGAGTGGAAATTATGGTTTTTGAGGTTAATAATAATATGGGATCAAAATGACACCCAAATTCTATGATTTAAGCTGTTTTTTAGGGTTTTTTGAAAAAAACACCCGAATCCAAAACACACCCGAATCCGACAAAAAAAATTCGGTGAGGTTTTGCCAAAACGCGGTCGAACCCAAAACACGGCCGCGGAACCGAACCCAAAACCAAAACACAAAACCCGAAAAATTTCAGGCGCTCATCTCTAGTGTCCTCATACATCTTGCCTCAATACACCACGCAGCAGGAGATGCCTCGTACACGTGTCCTCATACATCATGCCTCAATACACCACGCAGCAGGAGATGCCTCATACACGTGTCCTCATACATCATACCTCAATACACCACGCAGCAGGAGATGCCTCATACCGATGTGACCTCCTACATCATGCCTCAATACACCACCCAGCGGGAGATGCCTCATACAGATGTGTCCTCCTACATCTAGTCTCAATACACCACCCAGCGGGAGATGCCTCATACAGATGTGTCCTCCTACATCATGCCTCAATACACCACCCAGCAGGAGATGCCTCATACAAATGTGTCCTCATACATCTAGCCTCAATACACCACCCAGCGGTAGATGCCTCATACAGATGTGTCCTCCTACATCTAGCCTCAATACACCACCCAGCGGGAGATGCCTCATACAGATGTGTCCTCCTACATCTAGCCTCAATACACCACGCAGCAGGATATGGCTCATACAGATGTGTCCTCATACATCTAGCTTCAATACACCACGCAGCAGGAGATGCCTCATATAGATGTGTCCTCTTACATCTAGCCTCAATACACCACCAAGCGGGAAATGCCTCATACAGAGGTGTCCTCATACATCTAGCCTCAATACACCTCGCAGCAGGAGATGCTTCATACAGATGTGTCCTCATACATCATGCCTCAATACACCACGCAGAAGGAGATGCCTCATACAGGTGTGTCCTCATACATCATGCCTCAGTACTCCATGCAGCAGGAGATGCCTCAAACAGATGTATCCACCTACATCGTGCCTCAATACACCTTGCAGCAGGAGATGCCTCATTCAGATGTGTCCTACATCTAGCCTCAATAAACCACCCAGCGGGAGATACCTCATACAGATGTGTCCTCACACATCATACCTCAATACACCACCCAGCGGGAGATGCCTCATACAGATGTGTCCTCCTACATCATGCCTCAATACACCATGCAGCAGGAGATGCCTCATACAGATGTGTCCTCATACATCATGCCTCAATACACCACACAGCAGGAGATGCCTCATACAGATGTGTCCTCATACATCATGCCTCAATACCCCATGCAGCAGGAGATGCCTCATACAGGTGTGTCCTCATACATCATGCCTCAGTACTCCATGCAGCAGGAGATGCCTCAAACAGATGTATCCACCTACATCGTGCCTCAATACACCTTGCAGCAGGAGATGCCTCATCCAGATGTGTCCTACATCTAGCCTCAATAAACCACCCAGCGGGAGATACCTCATACAGATGTGTCCTCACACATCATACCTCAATACACCACCCAGCGGGAGATGCCTCATACAGATGTGTCCTCATACATCATGCCTCAATACACCATGCAGCAGGAGATGCCTCATACAGATGTGTCCTCATACATCATGCCTCAATACACCACGCAGCAGGAGATGCCTCATACAGATGTGTCCTCATACATCATGTCTCAATACTCCATGCAGCAGGAGATGCCTCAAACAGATGTATCCACCTACATTGTGCCTCAATACACCTTGCAGCAGGAGATGCCTCATCCAGATGTGTCCTACATCTAGCCTCAACAAACCACCCAGCGGGAGATACCTCATACAGATGTGTCCTCACACATACCTCAGTACGCCACGCAGCGGGAGATGCCTCACACAGATGTGTCCTAATACATCTAGCCTCAATACGCCGCGCAGCAGGAGATGCCTCATACAGATGTGTCCTCATACATCATGCCTCAATACACCACGCAGAAGGAGATGCCTCATACATCATGCCTCAATACACCACCCAGCGGGAGATGCCTCATACAGATGTGTCCTCCTACATCTTTCCTCAATACACCACCCAGCGGGAGATGCCTCATACAGATGTGTCCTCATACATCTAGCCTCAATACACCACCCAGCGGGAGATGCCTCATACAGATGTGTCCTCCTACATCTAGCCTCAATACACCACCCAGTGGGAGATGCCTCATACAGATGTGTCCTCCTACATCTAGCCTCAATACACCTCCCAGCGGGAGATACCTCATACAGATGTGTCCTCCTACATTTTACCTCAATACACCATCCAGCGGGAGATGCCTCATACAGATGTGTCCTCATACATCATGCCTCAATACACCACGCAGCAGGAGATGCCTCATACAGATGTGTCCTCATACATCATGCCTCAATACACCATGCAGCAGGAGATGCCTCATACAGATGTTTCCTCATACATCATGCCTCAATACTCCATGAAGCAGGAGATGCCTCATACAGGTGTGTCCTCATACATCATGCCTCAGTACTCCATGCAGCAGGAGATGCCTCAAACAGATGTATCCACCTACATTGTGCCTCAATACACCTTGCAGCAGGAGATGCCTCATCCAGATGTGTCCTACATCTAGCCTCAACAAACCACCCAGTGGGAGATGCCTCATACAGATGTGTCATCATACATCATGCCTCAATACACCACCCAGCGGGAGATGCCTCATACAGATGTGTCCTCCTACATCTAGCCTCAATACACCACCCAGTGGGAGATGCCTCATACAGATGTGTCGTCCTACATCTAGCCTCAATACACCTCCCAGCGGGAGATACCTCATACAGATGTGTCCTCATACATTTTACCTCAATACACCATCCAGCGGGAGATGCCTCATACAGATGTGTCCTCATACATCATGGGTCAATACACCACGCAGCAGGAGATGCCTCATACAGATGTGTCCTCATACATCATGCCTCAATACACCACCCAGCGGGAGATGCCTCATACAGATGTGTTCTCCCACATCTTGCCTCAATACACCACCCAGCGGGAGATGCCTCATACAGATGTGTCCTCATACATCTAGCCTCAATACGCCATGCAGCAAGAGATGCCTCATACGGATGTACCCTCATACATCATGCCTCATTACGCCGTACAGCAGGAGATGCCTCATACAGATGTGTCCTCATACATCATGCCTCAATACACCACGCAGCAGGAGATGCCTCATACAGATGTGTCATCATACATCATGCCTCAATACACCACGCAGCAGGAGATGCCTCATACAGATGTGTCCTCATACATCATGCCTCAATACACCACGCAGCAGGATATGCCTCATACAGATGTGTCCTCATACATCATGCCTCAATACTCCATGCAGCAGGAGATGACACATACAGGTGTGTCCTCATACATCATGCCTCAGTACTCCATGCAGCAGGAGATGCCTCAAACAGATGTATCCTCCTACATCGTGCCTCAATACACCTTGCATCAGGAGATGCCTCATCCAGATGTGTCCTACATCTAGCCTCAATAAACCACCCAGCGGGAGATACCTCATACAGATGTGTCCTCACACATCATACCTCAATACACCACCCAGCGGGAGATGCCTCATACAGATGT
Organism: Pseudophryne corroboree; assembly: GCF_028390025.1. Classification (NCBI taxonomy): domain Eukaryota; kingdom Metazoa; phylum Chordata; class Amphibia; order Anura; family Myobatrachidae; genus Pseudophryne; species Pseudophryne corroboree. The sequence goes on from NC_086444.1 coordinate 1,245,712, forward strand.
GTCCTCATACATCTAGCCTCAATACACCACGCAGCAGGAGATGCCTCATACAGATGTGTCCTCATACATCTAGCTTCAATACACCACGCAGCAGGAGATGCCTCATACAGATGTGTCCTCATACATCATGCCTCAATACACCACCCAGCGGGAGATGCCTCATACAGATGTGTCTTCATACATCTAGCATCAATAAACCACGCAGCAGGAGATGCTTCATACAAATGTGTCCTCCTACATCTAGCCTCAATACACCACGCAGCAGGAGATGCCTCATATCGATGTGTCCTCCTACATCTAGCCTCAATACACCACCCAGCGGGAGATGCCTCATACAGATGTTTCCTCCTACATCTAGCCTCAATACACCACCCAGCGGGAGATGCCTCATATAGATGTGTCCTCCTACATCTTTCCTCAATACACCACCCAGCGGGAGATGCCTCATACAGATGTGTCCTCCTACATCTAGCCTCAATACACCACCCAGTGGGAGATGCCTCATACAGATGTGTCCTCCTACATCTAGCCTCAATACACCACCCAGCGGGAGATACCTCCTACAGATGTGTCCTCATACATCATACCTCAATACACCACCCAGCGGGAGATGCCTCATACAGATGTGTCCTCATACATCATGCCTCAATACACCACACAGCAGGAGATGCCTCATACAGATGTGTCCTCATACATCATGCCTCAATACACCACGCAGCAGGAGATGCCTCATACAGATGTGTCCTCATACATCATGCCTCAATACACCACCCAGCGGGAGATGCCTCATACAGATGTATCCTCATACATCTAGCCTCAATATACCACGCAGCAGGAGATGCCTCATACAGATGTGTCCTCCTACATCTAGCCTCAATACACCACGCAGCAGGAGATGCCTCATATAGATGTGTCCTCATACATCTAGCCTCAATACACCACCCAGCGGGAGATGCCTCATACAGATGTGTCCTCATACATCATGCCTCAATACTCCATGCAGCAGGAGATGCCTCATACAGGTGTGTCCTCATACATCATGCCTCAGTACTCCATGCAGCAGGAGATGCCTCAAACAGATGTATCCACCTACATTGTGCCTCAATACACCTTGCAGCAGGAGATGCCTCATCCAGATGTGTCCTACATCTAGCCTCAACAAACCACCCAGCGGGAGATACCTCATACAGATGTGTCCTCACACATCATACCTCAATACACCACCCAGCGGGAGATGCCTCATACAGATGTGTCCTCATTCATCTAGCCTCAATACACCACGCAGCAGGAGATGCCTCATACAGATGTGTCCTCATACATCTAGCTTCAATACACCATGCAGCAGGAGATACCTCATACAGATGTGTCCTCATACATCATGCCTCAATACACCACCCAGCGGGAGATGCCTCATACAGATGTGTCCTCCTACATCTTTCCTCAATACACCACGCAGCAGGAGATGCCTCATACAGATGTGTCCTCATACATCTAGCTTCAATACACCACGCAGCAGGAGATGCCTCATACAGATGTGTCCTCATACATCATGCCTCAATACACCACCCAGCGGAAGATGCCTCATACAGATGTGTTCTCCCACATCTTGCCTCAATACACCACCCAGCGGAAGATGCCTCATACAGATGTGTCCTCATACATCTAGCCTCAATACGCCATGCAGCAAGAGATGCCTCATACGGATGCACCCTCATACATCATGCCTCATTACGCCGTACAGCAGGAGATGCCTCATACAGATGTGTCCTCCTACATCATGCATCAATACGCCATGCAGCAGTAGATGCCTCATACAGATGTGTTCTCATACATCATGCCTCAATACGCCACGCAGTGGGAGATGCCTCACACGGATGTGTCCTCACACATACCTCAGTACGCCACGCAGCGGGAGATGCCTCACACAGATGTGTCCTAATACATCTAGCCTCAATATGCCGCGCAGCAGGAGATGCCTCATACAGATGTGTCCTCATACATCATGCCTCAATACACCACGCAGAAGGCGATGCCTCATACATCATGCCTCAATACACCACCCAGCGGGAGATGCCTCATACAGATGTGTCCTCCTACATCTTTCCTCAATACACCACCCAGCGGGAGATGCCTTATACAGATGTGTCCTCATACATCATGCCTCAATACACCATGCAGCAGGAGATGCCTCATACAGATGTGTCCTCATACATCATGCCTCAATACACCACGCAGCAGGAGATGCCTCATACAGATGTGTCCTCATACATCATGCCTCAATACTCCATGCAGCAGGAGATGCCTCATACAGGTGTGTCCTCATACATCATGCCTCAATACACCACGCAGCAGGATATGCCTCATACAGATGTGTCCTCATACATCATGCCTCAATACTCCATGCAGCAGGAGATGACTCATACAGGTGTGTCCTCATACATCATGCCTCAATACTCCATGCAGCAGGAGATGCCTCATACATGTGTGTCCTCATACATCATGCCTCAGTACTCCATGCAGCAGGAGATGCCTCAAACAGATGTATCCTCCTACATCGTGCCTCAATACACCTTGCATCAGGAGATGCCTCATCCAGATGTGTCCTACATCTAGCCTCAATAAACCACCCAGCGGGAGATACCTCATACAGATGTGTCCTCACACATCATACCTCAATACACCACCCAGCGGGAGATGCCTCATACAGATGTGTCCTCATACATCATGCCTCAATACTCCATGCAGCAGGAGATGCCTCATACAGGTGTGTCCTCATACATCATGCCTCAGTACTCCATGCAGCAGGAGATGCCTCAAACAGATGTATCCTCCTACATCGTGCCTCAATACACCTTGCATCAGGAGATGCCTCATCCAGATGTGTCCTACATCTAGCCTCAATAAACCACCCAGCGGGAGATACCTCATACAGATGTGTCCTCACACATCATACCTCAATACACCACGCAGCAGGATATGCCTCATACAGATGTGTCCTCATACATCATGCCTCAATACTCCATGCAGCAGGAGATGCCTCATACAGGTGTGTCCTCATACATCATGCCTCAGTACTCCATGCAGCAGGAGATGCCTCAAACAGATGTATCCACCTACATCGTGCCTCAATACACCTTGCATCAGGAGATGCCTCATCCAGATGTGTCCTACATCTAGCCTCAATAAACCACCCAGCGGGAGATACCTCATACAGATGTGTCCTCACACATCATACCTCAATACACCACCCAGCGGGAGATGCCTCATACAGATGTGTCCTCATTCATCTAGCCTCAATACACCACGCAGCAGGAGATGCCTCATACAGATGTGTCCTCATACATCTAGCTTCAATACACCATGCAGCAGGAGATACCTCATACAGATGTGTCCTCATACATCATGCCTCAATACACCACCCAGCGGGAGATGCCTCATACAGATGTGTCCTCCTACATCTTTCCTCAATACACCACGCAGCAGGAGATGCCTCATACAGATGTGTCCTCATACATCTAGCTTCAATACACCACGCAGCAGGAGATGCCTCATACAGATGTGTCCTCATACATCATGCCTCAATACACCACCCAGCGGAAGATGCCTCATACAGATGTGTTCTCCCACATCTTGCCTCAATACACCACCCAGCGGAAGATGCCTCATACAGATGTGTCCTCATACATCTAGCCTCAATACGCCATGCAGCAAGAGATGCCTCATACGGATGCACCCTCATACATCATGCCTCATTACGCCGTACAGCAGGAGATGCCTCATACAGATGTGTCCTCCTACATCATGCATCAATACGCCATGCAGCAGTAGATGCCTCATACAGATGTGTCCTCATACATCATGCCTCAATACACCACGCAGAAGGAGATGCCTCATACATCATGCCTCAATACACCACCCAGCGGGAGATGCCTCATACAGATGTGTCCTCCTACATCTTT